>NC_143255.1:29573500-29877750 GCF_984573655.1 Nuphar pumila
ATGTGAGATCCGGACCAAGGATATCGGATCTCAGATACTTGGATCCTTTATCAGATCAGACCTTAGATACTCGGATCTTTGATCGGATCTGACGAACCCTAAGATCTTAGATCGCATCGGATCAAAGATCCATACGGGGACAAGGGCCTTGCATGGTCCCACAAGGTTAGGGTCGGCCCACAGGAAAAACGGAACCCGCTTTTCATGGGTTGACGCGAATGGAGGGAGAGGGAAAGGGAAAGGGAAAGGAAAAGGAAAAGGGAAAGGGCTAGCCCCCCCCCCCCCTCTCTCTCTCTCTCATCCCGAAGAGTCCTGCTCGAATCGGACGGCCAGGACTCTTCCTACAACAAGAAGGGAAGAAAGAAAACTCCCTCTCTCTATTTTCCGGCAATTTGAGCAATCGAAAAATCTGCCAACTTCGTATCCGTGCTCTAGAAATCCACCCGGGATCGAGAATCTGGAGGGGTGAGTCCCTCTCTCTCTTGATATTTCGTCGGTTTTCGTTTGTGGGTGTTCGAGTTTTCTTCACAATCAGGGTTCTGATGGTTTCTGTTTTACGTTTTTGGTTTTTTTCTGAACGTTTTTTTTTTTCTTTTTGGGGGTCTAATGTGGGGGCTTGTTTGAATTTGTGGGCAATTTGCAGGAAAGGATTTAGTGTTTGTTTGAACGAGTTTTTCATATTCCGTGGTTCGGTTTTGTGGATTTCTGGATGGGGTTTCGGTGGCGGATAGATTGGTGAAGTTGGGGAATTCGTGTTGTTTTGCGTGGCTGACGAGATGGAGGAAGGGGTTAAAACGAAGGATGGAAGGTTGTTCCGGGGAGGGGCTTTGTCTAATGGCCAAGTTTCGGAGAAGGAAGGTCCGGTGATTGGGGCAGCTTCGGAGAAGGGCGGGGGGAGAGTGAAGGATTCGAGACCGGTTCCGGTGAAGAAGCACCGGAGATTGATATTGAGCGATAGTGAGTCTGATGAGGATTTGGGGGGGTCGGGTATTAGCCTAATTGGCAGAAACAGTCTTGATTCTGTTGATAGGAGGATCGCGGATTCTCCGGTTAAGGGAAACGATGACAATAGGATTTTTGTTGGTAGAGATTCATGTGCGGACAATCGGAAGGAAGAAGATGTTGATAGGAAGAGAAGAAGAGGTGATGGAGATGAAGATTCTATTGATAATTCTGTTGATAGGAAAAAAATTAGAGGTGCCTATCCGGAGGCTTGCGAAGATAATCCTGGAGGTGGTGATGAAGTTTGTAAGGAGAATTCTATGGATAAGAAAACTGGTAACGAAGATACCGCCGTTGATGATAGATCAGTTGATGGGAGAAGAATTCCTGTATCCTCTCTTGTTGGCCGTGATGAAAACGCTGCTGACAGTAGGAGTGAGGTTTCCACTTTGTGCAGTCAAGAGCGGTCCGAAACAAGAGTGGTTCAAGCGTCAGGTGACAATGTGGTCGGCTGCCATTCAAAGAAGGAGGAACCAATGGTGGGGAAGAGCAAACAGCAGCAAGGTCTGTGGGTGGGATCGGACTTGCAACATAAAGTTAAGAAAGCATTGCCGTCTAATGGCAATGAGTACAGTTCTAACAGCAATGGGTTCATCGTGGAGTTTAATGGGCATCGCCGAGCTGCGGCTGTCTTGGCCGAGAAAAAGATTAAGATGTCAAGTGAGGTTAATTTGCGAGTAAAGAGTGATGTCGTGAGGATGAAGAGACACCAGGAAGAGAATAATCTGGGCACGCCAGAGGCTGCAAATGGTCATAAGGAGTTCAAGGAAAGAATAAAGAAGAACGAGTCAACTGTTTCAAGTGTACGTAGTACTCCATTATATGAAACGTTTGCCAGTAGAAAGGAAAGGTTATGCCCTTCATCAATAGGTTTGGATTGTGTCAAGCCAGGTTCCTCTTCTATGAATTCCACAACCCCGAAAAAGAAAGTTGGGGGTCTGAGAAAGGATTCATGTGCATATATTGCTCACAAGGCAAACACAATGGAAGAAGTTCGTTTGAAATCAAGGTCAAAAAGTGAGGATGATGTGGGTACTGTAGCACGTACACAAGTTAGAGGCAAAGAAAATAAGGATGTCTTTACTGGGGCTTCTGTTTCACACAACACTAGGACTTCAGTAATAGATAAAGAGAATGTAACTGAGAATCTGCAGAAACTTGGTAAGTCAGAACAGAAGCAGCTAGTGAGAGAAAAGGTGATGGGCATGCTTTTGAGTGCAGGTTGGAAGATTGAGCAGAGGCCAAGAAGGGATAGGGATTATGAAGATTTTGTTTATGTTTCTCCATCAGGTTCGACTTATTGGTCTATTCCAAATGCATATCATGCACTTAAGAAACAACTTGATGCTGTAGTTAAAGAGGGAAATTTGTCTATTGCAACAAAGTTAGATGACAAAAAGCTGCTAGGAAAGCATCCCGAGAACGTACATGGCACAGAAAACAATGCATCTTGTGTACAAATCACTTCTGATTCTCATTCTGCACATTCAATTGATAGTCTCCAGAAACTTAGTATGTTGCAGTCTTTGTTTTCTAGTTTTTCAGAGGAGGAACTTAGCATATTGATACGGAAAAGGAAGAATGTTGCGGACAGCTCGCAGAAGAAGGGGAAGATCAAGGTTGGAAGTATAAAAAAGGTGAGAAAGAATGCTGATGGTATTCAATCTAACAAGAAAGTGGCTGTTGATAAGGGACAAAAGGTTGTGAAGGGATCTACAGTTGTGCGTTTCCTAAAGAAGAAGCAATCTAAAGAAAGCACAGGTGCTGATCCAAGTGGCAAGAAAACCAGTTCCTGTGATACGAGGTTGTTGAGTAACATTGGAACAAAGGGAATAACAGGGAAAAATGGTGTCTCTGCTATAAAGTTGAAGGGAGTTAATCGGAATGGTTTAAACCAGCAAAAAGTGGCAGCAGATTTAGCTCATGAGTCACATGTTTTGGTTAATACTCCGGATAAGAAGCTTCCTAGCAGTGTGAAGCATCGTTCTTCCTTGACACGTGCATCTGAAACTCTGCAAGGAAAAAAGAAGAAAGGGAAGAGGAATTGTACCTTGATGGTTCGTAGCTCAAGTAAAGGGGAAAATCCCAGTTCTGATCCTGATCTTGTGCCTTATTTAGGAATGCAAACTATCCTTGCATGGTTGATCGATTCAGGCATTGTGCAGTTGAATGGGAAGGCAAAATATTGGAATAAAAAGCACACAAGGGTGATGATGGAGGGACACATTACACGGGACGGCATTGTTTGTAATTGTTGTGGCAAAACTCTTTCAGTAACAAAATTTGAGATCCATGCAGGTAGCAAGTTATGTAAGCCTTACCAGAATATTTTTGTTGAGTCAGGGTTGTCTCTTTTGAAGTGTCAACTGCAGGCCTGGAATGCACAAGAAAAATCTGAACGGTGTGGAATGTATATAGTGCAAACAGATGAAAGTGACCAAAATGATGATACCTGTGGAATATGTGGAGATGGTGGCAACCTAATTTGTTGTGACAGCTGTCCATCGACTTTTCACCTAAGTTGTTTGGGATTGCAGGTATTGCATACTCTTGAAGTGATTTCCGTGTAAATTTAATTGATTGTTTGGAGTTTAAGCTTGTTGTAGATGAGAACAGCACAGCGATAAGCAACATATTTTTTGACTAATGTTTGTTCTCAACTTTTCTTTATTTCAGACACTTCCTTCTGGCATTTGGCACTGTCCACACTGTTCATGTAGATTTTGTGGAGGATCTGGTGATTCTGCTGATGGTAGTGCTACTATAAATCCGATGGAGACATGCTTACAGTGTGAAGCAAAATGTGCGTTTTTTCAATATGTTATTGTTTCTTTGAATAATATTTTTCATGAATAGTATGATATTTGATATGCTTAGTTTGTGCTGCTGAACTAATGCCTTTGGATTACTTTTATAGATCACTGTGACTGTGTTAAAGAAAAGGATATTTCAGCTGTTGATTCCAATGGTCACTCATCTTCCTTTTGTGGGAATGACTGTAGAAAGGTGCAAATTTTCTGTTCTTAGTTAATTTTTTGAATGTCTCAGGTGTTTGATTAGCTTGATAGATTTTCAATTTGTTTGTCTATAAGGGTGATGTGATGTCCATATTCTAGTGGACAGGTGAATTATTCGATTTAGATAATCCTTAAATGGCAACATGATTATAATGTTCTAGCTATTGATGCAAATATGTTAGTATTCTAGCACTCATGGTATACTGTTGTATTAAATCACTCATGGTATACTGTTGTCACGTTGTGTAGATAGTTGAATGGTCTTGGGAAGGGCTTTATTTCCCAACTCCACAGAAACAATATCTGCTAGTCTGCTTTCAGAACTCCATAAAGGTAGAAAGCGCAAGAACCTTTCCTGGAGCTAGAGTTAGGTGCTGGCGGGCAGTGTTGTCTAATCTGTTGGATTGGGGAATGAGAGTTTGGGTGTTTTATGAATGATTCAACAAAATGACAGAAACAACTGACATTGTGAATGAGCTCTCATTTAATGTTTGAAATGAAGTGCATATTTAGCTGGATATGCGTGGTTCTCTTATAACAAAGTGGTTGACAGAAATGCAGGTTGTGCATTTTATCTTTTCAAGTTCAACACATTGTTGTAATCTGTGATTGATATAGTCACACTTAATAGAAACTAAAGATATCACAAATTCTTCTGAGTTGAATTGAAGAAATTGATAGTTTGCTTCTACCCTAAAGTACGCCACAAACCATTTTCTTTCCTCCTCAAAGAAATGGGAGAGAGGATCTAGAGTTGACAGCAACAGACATAAAAGTTTGCTGGTCCAATCAGCATGAATATGGGAGGGCTGGATAGCTAAGAATAACCCTTGAACCTGACCAGGACTTCCCCTAGGTCTGACTTTAACCCATCTATTTATGTCTAGGAAGAAAAGCATGCTTAGAAATGATTGTCTCTCTCCATGTAGCTTGGCATATGGGTAAATCTGTCCATATCTCTTAACTCCTTCCATAAATTTTCTCTTTTGGCATTGTGTTTAAGACTTGTGTTTAAATGGGAATTTTATTAGCTATTATGTGAAAAATTATGTGAAATGGATTGCTTCCCTCCTTTTGAGCTGCGCGGGCATAATTTTTATCCTTATTGATGCTGTTTTTGTTAAAACTCCACCTAGTTTGTCTCCTGAGGCACTGTGCTCTCTATTGTTGTTATGTATATGAGTTGCCATAATATTTTATACTGTTTCATAAATTGTCCTTGCACGAGACTAATGTTTGTGCTTGTTTTTTGCAGCTATTTGAACATCTAAGAGATCTTCTGGGCACCAAACATGATTTGGATGGTGAATTTTCCTGGACCCTTGTCCAACGTGGTAGTGTGCCCCACTCTGAGCTTGCTAAGAAAGCTGAGTGCAATTCCAAGGTTGCTGTCGCATTGAGCATTATGGATGAGTGCTTTATGCCTATAGTTGACCAGCGGACAAGTGCTAATTTGATACATAATATTGTTTACAATCGTAGGTAAGTAGTTGCGCATCTCAGTTGGAAATTCTAGAGTACACGATTTTTAGCTGGCTAAATCATATAGATGATAATAATTGTATAATTTCTCCATATGAAAACATAATGCCTAAGCCACTTTATGTGAATAATATTGGAGTAGTTTACTTGTTTTTCAAGTGAACATACCCTAAAACATGAGGATTGAGGAGTATAGGGAGAGGGTTGTTAGTATTCATATTTTATAGTTTTTTAACACCTTCGTGAGGTCTTCTCCACAACTTTCTGAGTGATGCCTGGTGCAAAGTGAGGTTAGCCACATTGCCTGCAGTTTACTTCCCTGGGATTATTGTATCTCTGCATCTCTATACACATGAACACACACTCAAACATACAAAAAACAAAAAGGAAAGATGTGGGTATGTAGTGGTTTGCAATTCTTCACATATGCTTTTTCTGCAGTCCGTTCTTTTAGTTCTGCAGAAGTTTGTGAGCAAAATAAGCTTGCAGGTTTGCAGGTCCAATCTTGTTGCCACGGTTTTTCCTTTTCTGCTTTTGTTCATTTCCTATTCAAGGAAATCTGCTGTTATATGCCTTTTCACTTTCCCTCTTTTAATGTTTATGTGGGAGGAATAGGTTATTTTTGGAGCCTTACATGAGATTTTTCAACAACCCTCCCATGAGCTACAGATCTATTACAAATTGATGAATTTGCCCAAATTGGGTCGGGATTCTTTGAAGAGTCCGCAATGCTCTGACTGTGTGTTAATGGTAGAAGGCCCTATGCCTTGGTATAGTGCAGGTGATGGTCTCTCATTGGGGCGAAGTACAACATAGGGGTCCTGACTATGTGTCTCTGCATCCTACCGACGCTGGGGTGCGAAAGCATGGGGAGTGAACAAGATTAGATACCCTGGTAGTCCATGTCATAAATGATGAGTGTTTACCCTTGGTCTAGGTGGATCAGGGGCCCAGCTAACATGTGAAACACTCCCCCTGGGGAGTACGGTCACAAGACCGAAACTCAAAGGAATTGACAGGGGCCTTCCCAAGTGGTGGAGCATGTGGTTTAATTCGATACAATCTTTTAGACTTTTCTTAACTTTATGTTGCCTTTAAAGACTTCTGTTTTTAGTGGGTATGAAATATGAGTCATGATTAATGTTTTCTTTCCCATAATTTGTTTCTTGATTTTGTGCTGATACTTTATTTATTTTGTGGTTGCAACTCAAAGAATTAGTGGCCCTAAAGGGGTTTGGCGTAGTGAGATGGGACTTAGGCTAGGCAGGTGGTCTAGGTTCAATTCTCATGGGCGTCACTCTTACGCAAGTTGAAGGGTGGCAACTCCCTGGGGGCAAGCGGTAAGCTCACGGAGTTTTACGCTGCTAGGACAATGATCATAAGTACGGCAGGCAGAGCCAGCACGACTAAGTCTTTGATCCTGGGGGTGGTTTCTCCTTGTAAATATAAAAAAAACTCAAAGAATTATTGGGTTGGTCTTCTGAGAGGGAGAATATTCTTATCAAGTTGAGGCAAGGAATGCTGCAAACATCTCTTTTTTTTCCTCCCGAAGTCCAATTTGAATGAATTCGTATAAATTATTAGAGTGTTAGGGTTTCATATAATTATTTTATGTTTCCCGGTGTGTAGATAAGAGCAGACCAACGAACGAGTCTCTTGCGTTATGATTTACAAGCTAAGGCAGTTCCTTTAGATAAACAAGGATTGAGGATAGGTGGTTCTTTATGTTTCTTTTAAGTTTTAACATGTGCCTATTATCTAATCTATCAGAAGTCTTGTGTTTATGATCGGTTTTCTTGATTTTCCAAGTATTTATAAGATATTGCACAAATTATACTTTTTCTCTCAGCTTGTCTGCTAAATCACATTGTTTATATGAACCAATCTTCCCTTGCTTGCATTTGCTGTTGATAATAGTGCCTTATTTATTTGATTTTTTTGGTAGATCAAACTTTAACCGAGTAAACTATTCTGGCTTTTATACGTTATTGCTCGAGAGGGGTGATGAAGTAATATCTGTGGCATCCATCAGGTATATTTCTGTTATTAATATTTTCTTGTTTTTCTAAGTGTTTCCATACTTGCTGCTTTCAAACTTTTTGGTTGATCATCATCATGCTTAATGGTGTTGAAGGATTTATATGAAAATAACATTGATGCTTGCCATGTTTAGTTTTCTCTTCTTTTTTTTCCTGCTATCTGACCTATTTTTCTTCTTATCACCTTTTGCTTGTAAGGACTTTGAGCTCATAACGCTGTGTTTTTTATTATATATTTATTTTCAATATTTTTTATAATTATATCCAGGAATGTTCTTATAATTAATAATCTATTTGTCTCTACAAATAATAGGATTCATGGTACCAGGCTAGCTGAGATGCCTCTGGTTGGGACTCGTCATGTATATCGGCGTCAAGGGATGTGCAGACGACTGATTACTGTTGTAGAATCTGTATGTTGCACAAATCTGATAAAAGTTTCTTGATTTAAGTGAATATTTTTACATCCTGCAGGTTTTTCTTAAGTTTAGCTTAAGCACATAACTAATTATGTCACCCATATGTTTCAGATTCTCTGTTCTCTCAATGTTGAGATGCTTGTAATACCAGCCATATCTGAACTCCTGCATACATGGACTGTGGTTTTTGGTTTTAAGAATCTGGAGGAATCTCATAGGAAAGAAATAAGGAGAATGAACCTGATGGTTTTCCCTGGGACTGAATTACTGCAGAAACTACTACCTGGTCATGATACTACGGCAGCAAAATCAGGTGCAGATCATACCGTAATTTAAATAAATTGATATTATTTGTCATTCTATTTATATTGTATTGTCGTTTATACTTCTGATTTTCTTGTTGTTGATGTAGAGAGCAAGCTTGATGATCTCCAACATGTTGAGGACTCTCCTGTTGAGGCCACTGTTTCTATTTCCATCAAGGACACTGTGAATGGTTCTCATTGCTTTCAGGTTGAAGATGCTACTGTGAAGCCTTACTTAGATGCTTCTGTTGAGGGTTCTGCACTCTCTGATTCAGAGGTGATTATGGAACATTCTGAAGTTGCTGCCAAGTCCAATTTACTGGCTTCTGATGAGACTGTATCCCACTCTACTTCTGGGGAGGTTGGTTTGGAGCTCACTAATCCTCAGAGTTGTGAGGCACCCTCTGTTAATGTGGATTTGTGCAATCACACTGAGGATATCATTGCTAGTTCTTGTCTGGTTAAGGGCGAACATGCTACTTCAGAGCCTAGTGCTAATCCTTCTAGTGAGGGTTCTGCATCTTCTGGTTTAGAGGTGGTCACAAAGCCTTCTGAAGCTACTATAGCATCCTTTGTCTTAGCAAATGGTAATACCATATTACAATGTATTTCTGAGGGTATTAGCATGAAGCTCAATGACGCCAATTCTGTTGGGAGTTCCCCTATTGAACTTGATGTTTATGCTTTCACTGAGGATGCCGTGTACAGTTCTTGTATGGTTAGTGGTGAAGACACTACTTCAGAGCCTAATGTTAATTCTATTCATGGGGATTTCACTTTGGAGGTGGTCACTGAACCCCCTGAAGTTGCGGTTGGATCTGATTTTCTTGCTTTTGATAATGCTGTATCAGAATGCACTATTGAGGAGATGCACAACTCTCAGCATGCTGCATGTGTTTCACACGATCCTGGTGCATCCCCTGGGAAAGACAAATGATATAATAATGTTATAAATGGCTTTGATGGTCGTGATACTACGGCAGAAAAATCAGGTGCAGATTATGCCATAATTTAAATAAATTAATATTGTTTTTCATTCTATTTATATTGTATTTTCATTTAAACTTCTGGTTTTTCTTCTTGTTGATGTAGAGAGGAAGCTTAATGATCTCCAACATGTTGAAGACTCTCCTGTTGAGGCCACTCTTTCTATTTCCATCAAGGACACTGTGAATGGTTCTCATCGCTTTCAGGGTGAAGATGCTACTATGAAGCCCAATGTAGATGCTTCTGTTGAGGGTTCTGCACTCTCTGATTCAGAGGTGATTATGGAACATTCTGAAGTTGCTGCCAAGTCCAATTTACTGGCTTCTGATGAGACTGTATCCCACTCTACTTCTGGGGAGGTTGGTTTGGAGCTCACTAATCCTCAGAGTTGTGAGGCACCCTCTGTTAATGTGGATTTGTGTAATCACGCTGAAGTTATCATTCCTAGTTCTTATCTGGTTAAAGGCAAAGATGCTACTTCTAGTGAGGGTTCTGCATCTTCTGGTTTAGAGGTGGGAAAGACAAATGATATAATAATATTATAAATGGATTTGCGGTGTCTAATTCTGTTAAGGAGTGCTTGCAGTGACGTTGCTTCAGATGATAACAAGCCTGTGTAGCATATCCACAAAGCAACTTGGATGTGACTAGCATTAACGTCCATGACCTGCTTAGGACTGTGAATACGGATCGACTCAATGAGGATAACTTTCTTTTTCTCCACGTCTAGTTACACATCAGTGCATCATAATATTCTCTGCCTTTGATCATTATAAGATCATAGTATCTCTTGTGATATGATTGTAGAGCAGCTGTTTAATGAAAAGTTTCAACATGCTTGATGGCAGCACAACTGAATTTTCTTCGGTAGGTATGCTTTCCTTTATAAAAGTATATATTGTCATTTCACTGTTTTTTCCCTCTTTGCTTTTCTTCTTTTGATTCATGTTATTTGCACATCTACGCAGTTGTTCATTCCGTTTGTTAATGTCATTGTTATGTTGAATTGATGACTATATTACATTTTAGATGCAAAACATGAAGCATTTGGAGTTTCAGTGGCATGTATTCTTGGTCGTCCCTTCTGCCACTCTGAATGTGCACTTACTGTATTTTTTCTTGCTGTAATGGTACCTTCCTGTTTAACTCTTTGAGCCTGATATTTTCATTCTTTTGTATGTGAATGATACAAGTATACAACTCTAAATGATGATTGTTTAGATGCCATTTATTATTAAGACTTAGTTGCATAGCTTTCTTGGCATACAAATTTATGTGAATTAATAATTTTTACATTAAGTTGCATATTGTTTCACAGTTATCTGCTTTCATTTTGGAGATTGTTTTGATCTTACTGGTAGATTGTGCTTACCTAACAAAGTCAAGATGTTCCCAAGCAGCTTACTGTTGAAGTGCATATGATGAGTTAGCTGTTGTTTTCCACACAACCGCATGTCTAACCAATTTGCATGACAGAATCTTCCTTGTTAGAAGATACATCTGGGCTGCTATGCTTTTCCTTGTTCTTCATTATTGTCTTTTGAGTTGGTTGTGTATACAAATGCATCAGGTTGATGAAGTGGTTAGTTGTTGATTAGCTGCATGATTCTGCATCCTTTTTGTTATTTTCTCATGTCTTGGTTGTTTAAGAAATGCAAGCATGTTCCTCTATGGGGCAAATATTATGCCATGATTGTCATGCCACACATATTCTTTGACCTGTTAGGTTTTTTGCTAATATGTGGCTAGCATATCTGCTCTTAATCTCTGGTTTCTTATGGCAATGGTAGCAGATATACATTGCTTAAAGGATTCCTTTCATAAGTGTATGGGACCATGTCACAAATGCAAGTTCCCTGGAAAATTATGGCAAAGAAAGATTTCAGGGTTTTTTATTGAAACATGTTAATTCTCAGTAAATTCGTTGGAAAACCTTAGGTAATTTTGACAAAAAAGAGATGTAGATATGTGCTTACTATTTTTTAATGTACATATTTAGAAAATCTTGTGATGTTTGCATGATAATGTTACAATTATGTTATGATAAATCCAAATCTATGATAATTTGTAAATATGTGGATATTTTTCAAATTTTCCATTGTAATCCAGCAGAAATATCACAATATTTTCAGGATGTTGAAGGCTGGGACAACCATTAAACATATCAAGTAAGGTTGCTACTTTGTTGTGAGAGAGGTATCTTTGGTGGCCTATTCTCATATTACATTAAAGCTTCAGCTTGCTATCTCCGTGTAAGGTATTTTGCCACCTCTTATTTGCTTTATTCCTCGAACAGCTGATTAGTGAAACACTTGCTAATGTCACTATGGGTACTTTGTTCTTTTCCCCTTGGGTGGGCTGTTTGAATGCAGATCATGTTTGTAATATTGTGATCCTTTGGTTGAGTGACTGTTTTAGGGCATCCCTTTGGTGTAGTTTGGGTTGCCAATTTTTGAATTTAATAAAAAGTTATCTTGGCTCATAAAATCAGCCGATCGGTTAAATGAAGCTGTACTCAATTGCGCTTATCTTGCATGTAATATTAGTAAGTTGATGACGCCACTATGGCCTCAGAAATTTCGACTCTTCTGGTTCCGAGTGAGACTACAGTTGGTGGATGTGTGTACATGACTCTCTCTCCCTCTCTTTTTCAGTTACGCTTTGACTTTTTCTCTTCTACAGGGGTGAGCTTGAGTATGCACGTAGATTCAACCAACTCTGGAGTGGTGCATCTATGACATCACTTAGATTGCTCAGTCAGATTACATCTAATGGATGAAAGGAGAGGAAATTGTGAATGACAGTTACGAGTGGTTTGCCATGCATGGGGTTAACCATAATGGTTGTGATGGGTGGGTTCCCATTGATGGGAATTCAAGCTTTAAAATTCATTATGCAACATTAGGTTGAGTCTAATTGAACGGTCTGGAATTCTAGATGACGTCTTAGGTTCTCCACATAGAATTGGTTTTGTCCTTTCTTAGTTCTCTTTTCTGTTATGAACTCATGAGACTACATCACTAGGTTTCACACCTTAAGAAGTCTTGATATGTGATAATTTGTCAGGTCATTTCCCTTATTGTTCTGTTCAACATGAGTACATAACTGAGTTGTACCTTTTTGTCTCGCAGGATCTTTCTTCAGAGTTCATGCCTTTGCACATAGATCTTGTCACCTCTCACTGTTGCTGCAATGCACGGTAAGATAGTTTTTCATATGAAATTATTTCTGTTAATCTTCACTCAGTTTACCAATTCCTTCATATATCAGCATTGAATTTCGTAGTCCCAAATGTCTAGTATATCACTATTTTAGGATTTCTGCAATCAAAGGTTTACATTGATTTTTAGAACTCATTGATCTACTATTTAGAATTCCGGGTCTTTGGTTCACTAGTTTTCGGTTCTTGATGCAGCGGCCAGTTTAGTTTTGTAAAATAGAGCTATATAGGGTGGTGGCGGCGGGACATACAACTTTGTGGAGAAGTTGCTAAGAAACTTTGTAACTTGTATTACAAAAGGTTGCAGTGGCTGCAGCTGAGCAACTCTTTGATGTGCAAGTTACGAAGAATTTTGAGCATTTGAGGAAGCATCAATAAAGAATTGCAGTTTACCTGCAGTTGTAATTCTAACTTCTCAATGTCTTGTCTATTTCATGTTCTCTACAGTCTAGATGATGTCAATACTTCTTGAACGCTCTTTCTAATGAATACGTCATTTTCTTTTTCAAATCTTAGAGAAGAAATTGTTGTGTTAGAACCCTATTGTGGAGATCATTGTACATTGTCTATGCAGCTCTGTACAGAGGATGATCGCAGTTATTTGATTTACATAGTACTTGTTACTAGAGAATTTCATGTCATGGCCTTTTTAGAGCGGATCATGGGAACAATTCTTTTGGCTTGTCTACGTTACACTAGTAGATGATGATATCTACCAATATTAATTGCACTGTGTTTAATGTCTTGACATCATCTATGTGCATTGTCTTGTATGCTTGCGCTTGTCCTGAATCCACTTGGTCCATAGGGCTGTGCAAGGGCCTGCGTTCACGGGCCTGTTAAACTGATCAGCCTAATTCTCTCTTGCTGCTTTTGCGTAGACTGGCCAGTTTTTGTTGTATTGTACATTTTTGTTTGTAACCTTTGTACTGATTGCAGCAGGCAAGTCCAATGCATGACAGTTTTATGTAACTATGGTTCTCGGTCTGACCCATGTTTTGGATGCAAGTTTGGTCAGAGACTCTGAACTCGTAGACTAGATCGTTACCTGTCTAGAGTTGATGTTCATGATGCTCATAGGCTGAATTTGATTAGCTTTATAATAACCTTCAATTTATTTTTAACACCTTTTTTGATGTTTATCTTTAGATGAAAGTATTATTTATTTTCATTTGAAGGTGCAATATGAGAGAGAGAGAGAGAGAGAGAGAGAGAGAGAGAGAGAGAGAGAGAGAGAGAGAGAGAGAGAGAGAGAGAGAGAGTACTGCATGTTTGATGTTGGTTTTCTGTTATAGTTTGTTTTTTTCAATGATAATTTTAAACTTTTAAGATGGATGAATGAGTGTGAATTGGTTTCTCCTACTGTCCATGCGGATCTAACCTCATAGATGTGTTCAGCATGGTCTATTTTGTTAGGAATAGGCTGTTTGATTGTGTTTTTTCAAAGAAAAAATATGATTTTTTTATAAGCTTTAAAACATGACAATTTTAATCCGTTGTTTTTTAAAGTTTTATATAAATCTGCTCATATGTCTAGTCATATGATCCAAGAGCCGATTCTTACTCAACTAACTGTGTAGCTCACTCATAAGGCTAAATTAAAAAGGATCTGGCCCGTACCCAATCCATTTGCTGCCCTAGCTATAATGTGCAGTGAGCTTTACTCTTGCTGTCAAGGTAATGGGGCCCCCAAATGGGCTTTTTGAAAGTGCTTGGATGAGGGATTTACAAAAACTTTATGTTATGAGGCTATATTTTCTCATGTTTGCTTGATTTCCTCTTATCCTACAGTGAAAGCAATCTTCCTCTCCCAAAAACATGCTACCATCAAGAAAGGGATGGCAACCCTGGCCAAAGGGAAATCCACACATGGGTGATGTCATGTCTTTGAAGCATAGTTGGCAAACTTGGTCAGTCAACTTGTGACTCGCTCGAGTTGGCTAGGATTGGGCCCCAACCGAGTTGGAAAAAATGCATGACTTGGTTACAACCAAACTTGGCTGAGTCAGTTGTTACTTTTTGTCAATATATGATATTTGGTGCAATTAGAAAATATCCTAGAACAGAAAAATTCACCACCTTAGAGGGTGCAGAACATGTTTATATTCTGGTTTTGAAATTAAAAAAATAGAAACTTTAGAGGGGTCTTTGGTTCTGACTCAAAACATAAAAATTATAGGTTTGTGTTTTAGCTTTTGAACGACTATAAAGACATAAGTTTTTAACATATAATCGAAGAGATACATATATGAGAAGAAATATTGTTCTGCAAAAAATAGTTAGAAGTTCACGTGTATAGAAGTTTACATGTGCATAGGGTAAAAAGGTTTTTTTAAATCAAGATATTTATAATTTTTGATATAGAGAATATAAAAAATTGTATGATTTTTAGGACAACACATCAAATTACTTGTATAGACTATCATTTTCGTTGTATAAATGCATCTCAAATACCTGCCTGTGGTCTAAAATATGTTTTTATATTTTTTCGTAAAATGATAGCTCATTTTATGTCGTTCGATGCACTTTTATTAAGCGAACCAACAATGAGGGCAGTTTAGTTACTTTCTTTGACTTGACAACGGTCAGCTAAATGATTTTATGACCAAGTGTTTTTTTTTTAGGTTTTTTGCAAAATGATACCGATCTTATCTGTGATTTACAAATCAGTCCCTGCCTTGAGTATTTTTGCTAACTACTCCCACCCTTTTTTGTTAACCATTGGAAAAAAAGTCCCTGAGGTTTAGAGGTTGCAAATGCGTCAGATTCAGGATAGGGATTTTGTAATTTTTGGTTGTCCCGGATCCAATTCATTGGACTTTCCAATGTATTTTCTGATCCGAAATCAGAACAACTCGCATCCCTACTGAGGTTAACAGCCATCTCTCTCCTCTTCTAAGGGTAGGCAAAATGTCGGTTCTACCCTCATTGTGGACCATTTTGTAAAAAAAAATACGGCATGCACTAATTTGTAAATTGTCAGAAATGCAAAAAAGTACTATTCAAACCTCATGTCAGGACCATTTTGAAAAAATTAGAAAAAGCAGGAACAATATTGCAAAAACCACCAAAAATTGGACCCAAAACTAAACCACTGAATCACAATAACGAGATTTGCAACCATCATTTTCTTCTATTCATATTCATGTATTTTTGGGGAGCACATTGTTCAGGATCTTATCTGGACAAACAGGACATGGTTGAACTGCAACTACACTTTACCATTGCAAGGAATTTTTAATACATTGTGGTGTCTCAAAGAGGCACAATCAGGCAGCCATTCCTGGTTGTGATGCTTTCTATCAAACAGATTAACGTGGGAAGAATACTGTTGAGCCTCCTTTTTTTATCTGCTTAGATTCTAATTGCTCATTATTAAATTTGGAAGAGCTATTGTTGTGAAAAAAAAAAGGATCACAAACAAGCATGGGCCAACACTACGTTTAATGGTGGACAGCATCCATGAAGATGCAAGTTTCTGATAAGTATGGACCGGTACACTTTGTAAGCGTTATGTATCATCACCATTGATCAATTCATCCTTCGCTCTATCGGGCATCTTACCTTTGCTTCTTTCTTGCTTGTTCACTAAATCTTCATTTGACATTTGCTAGACGTTCTTGTTAGACCTTCCGACCCAACAGACCAATGAGACTATCCAATCTAACTGTTTTTTCAGGACGAAAAACTCTCTAGCCTGATGAGATTGGAGAAACCTCCTTCCTTACTCCTTACTGCACAAGAGCAGACAAATTTGCTCATGCAAAAAAGTTTGAGATACCACCTCTCATGTTTGACAAGAAAAAAAACCTTGGTTGTACTGATCGGCTTGCAACACACAAAATGACCTGATAACTATTCATCTAATGTGATGGTGGGTGGATCGTCGTCAGGCCAAAATCTAAAAATCTCACTATATTGAGATATTGACCAAACAACCGGTTCCCTGCTAAGGGATAGGGTTTGGATGGAGACTGTTGAGTTTGGGAACTTGTTGGTTCAAAGGTTTATGGTCAGGCATTTATAAGGATATAATGGTCACATTTTTAGAGGATGACATTGGAGGAGTGTGGAGCATGTTCCCTACCTGGATATGAATCCTATACTTTCGCCGATCCAACTATAAAAGTCACGTAGACTCTTTGAATCAGATTACAAGTCTTGTAGAGTCCTTGTAATATCCGAACTACACTTGCAGATTCTTTTGTAACACTTTTTGGCTTTCTTTATTTAAAGAGGGACATCCACCCTCTGTAAGGCATTTCAGAATCGAATAACAAAGTTTCAGTGTAGCTGTGGACGTAGGCAATTCTTTCCGAACCACGTAAATTTCTATTCCGGTTTGATTTTTTCTTTTGCTTCTTCCAATTTATTTGTTTGTCGATTCCTAAGTTGTGTGCCTATCATTTTTCAACAACTGGTATACGAACTTGGTGGTGGTTCGAGTGGGAGCAATGAGAGACAAGAAGCTGAGAATTGAGAAGTTCAACAGGACGTACTCTGGAAGAAGCAAATTGAAGATTACTTGTATCAGAAGGATTTCTATGGATCGCTCAGAGGAAAAGCCAACAAATTGGCTAACATGAGAGACGATGATTGGGAGATCCTAGATTGAAAAGCCCTTAAAATGACCCATTTTTCCTTGGCAACATCTGTTGCTTTTAATATTTCAAAGGTGACCACAATTGCAAGCCTCATGACTGCTTTGAAAAAGATGTACGAGAAACTATCAACATCCAACAAGGTGTTCTTGATGAAGAAGTTGTTCAATTTAAAGATAGCCGCAAGTGAAAGTGTTGCCGAAGATCTGAACGAGTTCAATACTATCACCAGTCAGTTGAACTCAGTCGACATCAACTTTGATGATGAGATCCGTGCATTATTGATCTTGTCTTCTCTACCAAAAAGCTGTACCGGGCTAGTCATGACCATAGGCAACTCTTCAGGGTCATCAAATATAAAGCATGATGATATAATATGTGTTTTGCTCAATGATGAGATCGGCAAAAAATCATTCAGTAAAGGATAGGGACAACTCTACATGTGGAGGGTAGGAGCCCATCACAAAACAAATCAAAGACTCATGAACAATTCCAATTAAGGAGTAAATCAAGATCTTCCACAAATAAGGGAGATGGTTGCTGACACTGTACCAAAAAGGGGCATATCAGGTGTTTCTACAAAACTCTTAAAAATCAGAAAGAGAGCACCCCTCAGGAGAAGAACCCTTCAATATGTATTTGTGATGATTTTGACACTGATGACTTAATTCTGTCTCTAGATGGACTATTTGAATTATGGATTATAAACTCCGGTGCTTCTTTTCATTTCACTGCATATAAAGATATTCTCAGAAATTATGTCCAATAAGACTTTGGACATGTTTATTTTGTAGATGAAGAGCCTAGCAATATTGTTGGTAAATGTAAAGTTCAGATAAACATGTCCAATGGTTCTATTCTAAAGCTGACAGATATAAGACATGTCCAATCTCAAAAGGATTCTCATATCCATGAGATAGCTTGCTAATAAAGGCTATGTTACTACGTTTGCTGGTGACTCATGGAAGATCACTTGAGGGGCTACGGTACTAGCCCGTGGTAAGAAGGAGGGCACACTTTATGTGATAGAAGGAACCACAAGTTCTATATCAGTTACAAAGCCAAACACTGATTCAACTTTATGCCACAATAGACTTGGACACATGAGCGAGAAGGGAAGGAAGATCATGCATTCCAAGGTAAAGCTCACAGGGCTCAAATCTATGGATTTGAGTTTTGTGAAAGACTGCATTTTTGAAAAGCAGAGCAGAGTAGGCTTCTCAAAGACAAGACAACTGCAATATTCACAGAGGTTGGAGTTGGTCCTTACTGATGTCTTTGGACCAACCCTAGTATGTTTACTTGGTGGTTCGTGTTACTTTGTAACCTTCTTTTGATAAAAAAATTGAGACTTACCTTTTAAATAAAAAAAAATCCTTTTTAAAATGATTCAGGGGTGTTGTTCAAACTTCGACCGTCCTTCGCCAAAAGGAAGGTAAAGTCGAGACATATTTTCAAACTCGTAGCATGAATCGCACAACCGAGTTATGCAAATAAAATAAAAGAATATGTGCAAGTATCTATTCTAAGCTAATAAAATTAACTAAATGAATAAAATAAACAAATAAGAAAGGAAAGAGAAATAGATAAACAACCGCACCTTTTTTGAACCCGGGTCTGTTTTAGGCTTTAGAATTCTTTTCATCCTTTTCGTTCGTTTAGCAGCACTTATGCAGGAAAGTGAGGGTTTTCTGCAGTTATTCTGGCAGAACCTCTGCGCAAGTGAGGAAGATCGAAGAGACGAGTTTCGACGGTCTTGCGTCCATTCTTCTTAGTGCCAGTGCTCAGACATCTTTCTTTCTCCCTCTGATCATAAGGCAAACCCCTATTTGTAGGCATTTAGAATAAATCTCGATTATGAGACTTTTTAGGTTCAAATCTGGTCTAAATGGATCAATACTCATTTAGAATAATAGATGAGGTTAATTGGGAGGAGTCCTCTATGAGAGAAAGTTTATTCGGGGAAGAATATTTTCTAAAAAATGTGCAAAAGTGATTGAAGATAAGGCTAATGTGCCTCATTTGATCGAACTGATTGAACGACTAAACTAGTTTGTCCATCTCGAGATGGACAACTAAAAAAGTTTGGCCATCCTCTGGAGACAAGACAAACCAAATATTGGATAGACTGGACGGCTAAAACGAGATAGCTGCCCACAGATAGATGACTGAACTAAGATAGCCCTCCAGAAGGAACAAGGCAAATGTTGGATCGACTGGATGACTGAACTAAGTAGCCGTCCAGGGTTGGACGATTGAACTGAGATAGTCGTTCGTGTGGTGGATGACTGAACTGCTCTAGCCGTCTAACATAATTTCTGGGTTTTCTTGTGTTGTCCTCTCTGCAAACTTCAATATGCAGTTTGGTTCTTCCAAAGACGTTAATATTTTGGGAATCTTGAAAAAAATTTGGTGTCTGCAGATGCACCTCTTTGTCATTAATCAATAATGACTCGATTTATGACAAAGACATAGACATAGACACCCTCAACCAATTTTGAAAACCAATGGGTTGTGGGGACCAATTTGGTCTTGTCGAACGAGGTTAGACCAACATTCCAAAAATGGAGAAAACTAGTTTGCAGAGACTAATTGTGATATCTTTGAATGAGGTCGAGCTAGTGAAAAAATCTAAAAACTAGGTTTTGAAGATCACGCTCAGTCTCGCCGAACGAAGTTAGGCCAATTTGAAAACCACTGGGTTACTGAGACCATTCTTGGTCTCACCGAACAAGGTCGGTTTAGTTTTAAAATCATTGGGTTGCCAAGACCATTTGGGTCCCGACGAACAAAGTCGGGCTACTGAATGAAGTCCGTTTAGTAGCACTTTTATAAAAAAGTGAGGGTTTTCTACAGTTGTTCCGAGTGAACATGCAAGTGAGGAAGATTGAAGAGAAGGGTTTCAATGTTCTTGCGTTCATTCTTCTTAGTGCTAGCGCTCGAACGTCTTCCTTCCTTTTTCAGATCATAGGGGTGGACCCCTATTTGTAGGCATTCAAAACAGATCTGGATCATAAAACTTTTTAGGTTTAAATTTGGTCCAAATAGATCCGTACTCATCCCAGATAAGAGATGAGGTTAATTGGGAGGAGTCCACTCTGAGAGAAAGTTTATCCTAGAGAGAATATTTCCTTAGAAATGTGCAAAAGTGGTTGGAGATGAAGTAAATGTTCCTCATTTAATTTGATCAAACTAATTGGACAATTAAACTGGTTTGTCTGTGCCGAGATGGACGACTAAACAAGTTTGGCCGTCCTTTGGAGATAGGAGAAACCAAATATTGGATAGACTGAATGGCTGAACTGAGGTAGCCACCCAGGGACAGACGACCGAACTGAGATAGTTGTCCAAAAAGGACAAGGCAAATGTTGGATCGGCTGGACGACTGAACTGAGATAATCATCTAGGGTCAAACAGTTGAACTGAGATAGCCGTCTATGCAGTGGATGGCTAAACTTCTCTAGCTGTCCAACAAATTTTCTAAGTTTTCTCGTGCTGTCTTCTTTATAAACTCCAACTTGCAGCTTGATTCTTTCAAAGACATTGGTATTTTAGGCATGTTGAAAAAAATGGGTGTCTACACCTTCATATATGATACTACGAGAAAACTGTGGGTTCATTTTTTGAAAATAAATATGATGTATTTGATGTCTTCAAAAAGTGAAAAGCTTTGGTTGAGAATGAATCTGATTTATAATTAAAGTGTATGAGATTAGACAATGGAGGAGAATACTATATCAGAGAATTTGAAGAATACTGTGCTACTCATGAAATCAAATGATAGAAGATGATTTCAAGGACACCACAACATAATGGTGTAGCTGAGCGCATGAACCACACTATTATAAAGTGCGCTAGGAGCATGAGGCTGCACGTTGGGTTGCTCAAACAGTTTTGGGCAGATGCGGTGAACACTATCACATATTTGATAAATAGGGGGCGTTCAGTTCCACTGAATGAAGCACTGTCAGAGGAAGCATGTACTAAGAATAAGGTACAACTATCACACTTAAAGACTTTTGGTTGCATGTTTTATATTCATATTGATTCTGAAAATAGAAACAAATTGGATGCCAAGTCTAGGAATTGTATTTTCAGTGGGTATGCACAAAAGGATTTTGGGTATCGATTTTGGGATAAAGAAAATAAAAAAGTCCTTAGAAACAAGGATGTCATATTTAATGAAAACATTATGTAAGACAAATATGAAAAACAACATGAAAAGAAAGAATATATAAAGTTAGAAGAGACAAATGAGAAAAATGTTTTTAAAGGTAAAGAGAATATAGTGACACCGGCAGAACCAAAGACCTATAGTGGAGTGATACTTGCATAACCAAAGACCCCTACTGCTACTAGTAGATCTGCTAGAACAATTAAAGCTACTAGTCATTATTCTCCATCTCTACATTATTTACTGTTGACTAATAATGGTTAATCAAAGTGTTTCAAAAAAGCTTTAGATAGTAGTGCAAATTATCAGAAAGCTATGGATGAGGAGATGAACTCCTTGTTGTCAAATTAGACATGAGATTTGGTCCAATTGCATGAAGGAAAGAAAGCTTTTAACAACAAGTGGGTCTACAGGCTAGAAGAAGAGCACGATGGCACCAAGATGTATAAGGCCAAATTGGTGGTAAACGGGTTTTAGCATAAAACAAGTATAGACTATATTGAGATATTTTCTCCTGTTGTCAAGCTGATTACTATCATATCTATTTTGAGTTTGGTGGCTTTAGAAGATTTATATCTTGAGCAATTAGATGTAAAAACTACATTTTTCCATGGTGTTTTGGAGGAGGAAATTTATAAGTATCAGCACATAGTCTTACGACTCTAGAAAATAAGAACTTAGTGTGCAGACTCAAGAATAGTCTATATGGTTTAAAGTAAACTCCCAGATAGTGGTATATTAAATTTGACAAATTTATGTTTGTACATGATTATGGTAGATGCAATGCTGACCACTATTATTATTTTAAGAAAATTGATAACTCTTACATCATATTGGTATTGTATATAGACGATATGCTTGTTGTTGGATTAAGCATGAAAGAAATACAAAACCTCAAAAGAGAGTTGTCAAAGGAGTTTGCAATGAAGGATTTGGGTTTGGCTAAACATATCCTTGATATGAGAATCAACAAGAACAAAGTAAACAAAAACCCAAAGTTGTCACATGCCCAGTATATTAAGAAATTTTTTATAGAGGTTCATCATGAAAAAGGCAAAGCCTTCCGGCAGTCCGTTGGTTACTCACGTCAAGCTTAGCAAAAACTACTATGCAAAGACTCCAGATGAGAAGGCTTATATGAAGAAAGTTCCATATGCTTCATCTGTTAGAAATCTTATGTACGCTATAATGTGTACAAGGCCAGATATTGCGCATGTAGTGGGAGTCATTAGCCAATGTATGAACAATCTAGGCAAGACACATTGGAAAGCAGTAAAATGGATTTTCAGATATTTGAGAGGTACTATAGATGGACTCTGGTACAGAGGGTCAAAGATTAGACTTTAGGGGTTCATGAACTCAGATTTTGCTTGTGATCTTGATAACAAAAAAAGCTTATATATTCACCTTAGGTAGTGTAACAGTCAATTGGACTTCAAAGCTTCAAAATATTGTTGCCCTGTCCACTACAGAAGTTGAATATGTTGCAACAGTGGAAGCATGTAAGGAGACAATATGACTTAGGAACCTTTTGTCTAAATTGGGTAAGCATTAAGGGAAAATTAAATTGCATAGTGATAGTCAGAGTGCAATTTATCTTACAAAGAATTTAGCATTCTATTGTATAACAAAACATATAGATACAAGATATCATTTCATCCGCTCTCTTCTGAAGATGAACAATTTATCTTTGAAAAAATTCATACCAGAAAAAATTCCGCAAATATGCTAACCAAGAAAGTTATAGTTGAGAAGCTGAAGGTATGCTCAGCTTCTCTAGGCCTTCAAAGATAGGAGTTGGAGGCATCACACTGAGACTCTTGACTACTTGAGGAAGAAGTTATAAGATGAGGGAATTGAAAGGAAATCAGTCTCCAAGTGGGAGATTGTTGCAGGGGGGGGGCATAAGGTCATGTAGAATCTTTGAATCAGATTAAAGTCTTGCAAAGTCTTTATAATATTCGAACTATACTTGCAGAGTTTTTTGTAACACTTTTTGTCTTCCTCTATTTAAAGGTCATCCATCCTTTGTAAGCAGAATCGAATAACAGGTTTCAGTGTGGTTGTGGATGTAGGCAATTCTTGTTGAACCACGTAAATGTTTGTTCTTCATTTGGTTTAATTTTTTCTTTTGCTTATTCCCGTTTATTTGTTTGTCGATTCGTCGGTTGTGTGTCTATCGTTTCCCAACAAATGACTCACCTAAGTCCGTGTTCTCCTACACCAAAGTTTTGCAATCACATTCCAAATGAAGAGATTTTTTATTCTCAATTGCATGATGGATGGTAGTGGATGTTTGAATATTTGTCTCTATATTATCACTAAAAAGCTTAACCTTACCTGGTCAGAATTTGAAGACTACTGTATCTAGTTTAGTAGTTATGATGGGAAAGTCGCAATGACTTTGGAGAAGATAATATTGGAGGTGAAAATAGAAACAATCTTCCACCAAACTTTATTCTATGTAGTAAACATACCTCTCTTATAACCTGCTCTTGGAATGGTCATGGATACACCCATCTACCTACCATCAATGCGGAAAGGTTTCATGAAAAGATCATATTATTGTTATATTTGCCGATGATCCGGCATAACCATGATCAGTGTTTCACCACAGTTAATCAAACACCTTTCTAACAGGACCATTTTGCACTAATGACAGAAAAGGCATAGACTATTTTGTAAAAACACTTAAAGCAGGAATCAATTTGCAAACCGTGAATAAAGCAGGGATCATTTTTCAAAAAACCCTCTTTTGTAATATGAATTATAAAAGTGGCGGCTAGATGTAATAACTGAATTAGTAAGTAGTTTTTCATCAATATCGCATAATCTAGGTGTTTTTTTTTAAATTAGTCCAAAAGCATTGGCGTTATTGTCAAAAGAGATTAATAACTGAAATTTAAGGAGCTTTTCATAGGTAGCTCATAGTTTAAAGTAATGTTCACGCACTTGTCCTAATCATTACTTGGATAAAATCCAAACACATGCCTAACTTTCTTAGAAAACCTAGAGAAAAAAAAGACAATCAATGCCTTATTGTTGCCTATGACAAGTTTTGGCACAAAAAATTATGGGAGGCATAGGCTGTATTTGAAAGCTTTGAATCTCAAATTCAAATCTTCCAACTTGAGAATGGACTTCTCTCGTCGGTTTTCAATGAACTGGCCTTTGTCTCCTTTATAACAAGGATTTTAAATGCTTATAAGAGATCTCTCGTTTAAATCATAGTCTTAAATATTGCAGAATTTTGAAAATCTCACGATATTATCGTGAAAAAGCAAAAATTGTATTATTCTCAATAATATCATGAGCTTTTGAAAAAACAGCGGTATTATCGTGAAACAATTGCGAAATTATTGTGATGGCAGCCAATATTTTCATACAGCAGGTGATATATATATATATATATATATATATATATATATATATATATATATATATATATATATATATATAGAGAGAGAGAGAGAGAGAGAGAGAGAGAGAGAGAGAGAGAGAGAGAGAGAGAGAGAGAGAGAGAGAGAGCCGAAAGAAGATCAACATTATCACTCATGAAAATCAACAAAATGTTGAACCCATGAACCCAACAAAATAGAAAAGAGAGAGAGAGATACAAAAGTAAATATCATGATAAAATCAATGTATTCATTTAATCAATAATATCGTGTTTTTTTTAGTTTACGAAATATTACAAATTAAAATGGGCGGGTCCACCTGAGGTCTCAGGTCGGTCCAAAATAATGTTTTCAGTGGATTTCAATCCGACATATCCCAACCCAAAAATCATGTTTGATTTGGATGTTTCGTTGCATCTGGGTCAATATACGACCCACTGATGTATGTGTCAAAATCAAACATTGTTTGTGCTCGTATATCAATGTTGTCAGGGAACCGTGAATTGATTTTCAAAACAATTCAGAGAACCAGCCGATTCTGATTCTAAACTCAATCCGCTAAGTTTTAACCAGCAAATGGCACGTGCTATAAAAATATTAAAATATTTAAAAATAATTTAAACCATTTTTAAAAATAAGCCAGTGAGCAGATCAAGTGATCTGCCAAATCATATTTAGAAAAATGATTTGGCATCCTCACCGTCCACAATGTTACCATGAGGTCTTTGGATGAAGCAATGGACGGTGAAGATGTCAAATCAGTTTCTTAAAATGATTTGACAGATCACCTGATATGATCTCTTTGTTCAATGTCAGGGCGATCTAGGTACGTTTGCATGTTCTAACCAGATTAGGTGAGTCGGCTTAAGGCATTCAAGCTGAAACCATTTTTAAATGATCACTCACCTACAATCCCCGCTACTTATTGATTTAATACGATAAAGACACCACCATGATTAATATATATATATATATATATATATATATATATATATATATATATATATATATATATATATATATATATATATATATATATATGGTACTCCGGGAATACTTTAATAGAAACTTTGGATTTTCAAAACTTTCCACTGATAAAATTTTCTAGTAGGGTGTCAATGGGTTGGGTTTGACCTGAGCCCGACCTGTATTAAACCCTATAGACTTAGGGTTTGGTGATAAAAAAAGAGGTTTGATTAGAAATTGGGGGTCGGACCCCTTGGGTCCGATTAGTATATGCAGTGGTTGTGACGCAAGTTCCGATTAAGACATGTGATTTTTCAATTAAAATATTGGTAAATTTTTCAATAAAAAGTAGACAAATATAAAAAAACTATTGAAAGTATGAAGTGGGTTAATTAAAATCCTCATAGGTAGGGGTGTCAACGGATCGGGTTTGGTTCAGACTTAGGTGAAACCAGACTTGGCCCTGATTTTTGGGTATGGTATCAGGTCCATAATCAAGTCTAATTGAGTCTACTATAAGAAAAACCATACCCGGACCTGATAAGAACTACATGAACCAGACCCAGTAAGATAATATTTTTTTTATCATTTTTACATTGAAAAGTTGCTGGTCGTAATGGGAACTCGGGTCGGGCCCGGATCTGATATAAAAATTTCACAAACTATACCCGGATCCATGTATTAATTGGGCCTTTGGGTCCAGACCTGGGTCTTAGTCGGGTCTTCTTATTTATCACCATACCCAGATCTCTTCTGATTCAAAATCATGGTGCAATGTGTATCTCCCTTTGTTCCGATCATGAAATAAATCAAAAAATGGGTTTTTGTTCAAGAATGAGAACTTATTAGAAAAATCAATAAATAAATTGCTTCTATTTCCTTCATCATAATGTTTCGATCTGTCACACCAAACAGCATTTAGAAAATACGATAACGTTCTTTCTATTTAAAGTCCCTCCCTTCACAACCAAAATTTAGCAAGCTTGACTAAATTCAATAAACAAAATAATCCAGGCATTCCTGTGTGCATTTTTTTTCTTTTTTAATAGGGTCAATTATTGGTACTAGGGACCAACGTTGTCAGTATCGGTATCGGCCCTGAATCGTTGGGCTGCCCGTTATTCAGCTGTACACCGATACTCAGCTGAATCGTTCTGTATTAGCTAAAAAATAAAAAAAACTATTATGTGCCAATCATAATGTGACACGTGTTAAAATATTAAAATAATTTAAAATATTATTTAATACTTTTTATATTTATTAAAAATTAGCTGAATCAGACCTGAATCATATCAAAATTCTGCTGATAGGATGCGTATACTGATAACATTGTTAGGGATAGGGATGGCAGTGGACCGGGGGACAACGGGGCTCCACCCCACCTCGCTCCATTTGGACCGGGGATGAAGGGCATGAATCGGGGATGGAGGCGGGGATGAAGGTTAAAATCTATCTCCGTGAGAGGATGGAGGCGGGGATGGACTTATGCTTTTCCCCACTCCGCCCCATCCCCGTCCCTAGCCCCGCCCCTCCCCGTCCCACCCCATCCCGTCCCCAATCCTTTAAGGAAAGACTATAGACTAAGGGGAAACGGGGCCCTGCCCCACCTTGCCCCCGTTTGGACCGGGGATGGAGGAAATGAAACGGGGATGGAGGTTAAAATCCATCCCTGTGCGGGGATGGAGGCGGGGATGAAGGTATGGATTTTGAAACGGGGCAGGGGTGGAGACCTTGTCCGCTGCCCGCGCTCCGGTCCACTGCCATCCCTAGTTAGGGACCTAAAGAAAAAAAAATAAGACGTGAAGTTCCTTTCCATATGTTGTATTGGAATCGGTCTTGTATTGTTTGGCCAATGATTCAGTTGAATGGGCCCATACCCATACTCAAATGAATCGTTATGAAACGAAACGGCCAAAAATAATTAAAAAATATTACATGTCAATCAGAACATTACATGTGTTAAGGCCATTAAAAAAATATTAAAAATTATTTTAAGTATTTTTTACATTTAGTAAAAAATAACCAATTCAAGGTGAAGCGTATCGATTTTCTGCCGATACGATATGCACCTATACTAACAACATTGCTTTCCCTTGCCCTGACCTCTTTGTACACAACTTGAATTATATGATTTTTTGAGATAATATTGTGTTTTAATACAATAAAGACATGGCCCACAAAAGGTACGGGATCCAATTATCCTTAACTTCAAACCCGAAGTTCATGCCCACCTTGAGATGTCATTGTTTGGATCAAATCTGGCCCCCATATATAGATGGGTTTAGAACGGTCGATTTAATCGGAATGAATTCTTGAAGCATGTTATTTCCACAAAAAAAAAAACTTGGGTTTTCAAATTATCAAATTGCATGTATTTACAATCATTGATTTTTTGAATGGTCAGAAAAATCCTGCACACCAGTCAGATTCCGGTCATTCAAATGCTGATCTTCACTTATAGATCACACCTACAAGGTCAGATTTGATCAAAACTAGAAATAATAATAAGATCAGGGGCGGGTATGATTAGGATATGACATTAATGGTAACTGGATCCCAAACCTCAAAGATTATGTAAGGTAGGATCAAAATGTTAGTATTTTATTCACAACTGGATCCCTCATGGTTGGATCTTGTTAATGATTCCTGAAGGTTGGGCCCAGTTTTGGACCCCAAAGCAAAAGCCCAGCCCGACCTGCCCCATGAAATATCAGCACCCACGTGCATTGTCCTAAAATTAGCTGCTAATCAAGATTTCTTGTTGTCTGCTTTCGGCGCCACCTATACTCACCGTTTGTTAGAGAAAATGGACGGCCGAGATTGAGCCACGATTCTTTTTTATGGTTTTGCCCTTCCTGCAAGTCTCTCTCTCTCTCTCCTGTGAGCGCGCACACAAAATCAAAATCCATCAAAATGGTCAATCTATCGAAAAAACTAATTTTCACATTTGAGCTATAATACGAGGTGATCTGACATCTTCACCGTCCAAAATACATCCAACCGAATATTGGATGAGAGAGGAACATAAGAGTAAGACAGCCACCATCTAGATGGTGACTGTGCACAATTGAGAGTACAAGTAGATCCAAACCCCAGTCTCTACTATGTAATTTAAGAGTCAAATACATCTTCACCGTCCATGGCTTCATCCCACAAGGACCGCGTGGTCCTTGTGTACATTGTGGATGGTGAGGATGAAATTTTATACCAGACCTGGACCTAACTCAAGTTTCAATTAAGACTCAGAAATTTTCAATGTAAAAATGATAAAAAATATGGTTTTATCGGGTATGGTCGAGGTCTGGTTCATGTAGTTTTTATCGGGTCTGGGTATGGTTTTTCTTATAATAAACCCAATTAGACCAGAGTTTGAACCCGATACCATACCCAAAAATCGGGTCTAAGTCTTCTTCCACCTAGATCCGAACCAAACCCTACCGGTTGTCACCCCTACTCAGCATGGACATGCATGTGCCATGTTTCATTGGAGGCCCTCAGCATGTCAAATATAAGCTATATATATAAATTTTCATTTGAGGCCCTAGGCTGTGGCCTCAAATTTCAGAGGCCAGCCTGTCTGTCCTGTTCCCACTGCAACAAATGCCTTTGGGACAGATGCCACCATAGTTATCAAGTTTGATTGTACAAATAATGTGCTCATGCCATGTACTTGAGAAAGGACCTCATGTGACAATTATCTCCATATTCATACACAAGAAGTTAAACAGCAATGGGGCAACTTTCATTTACTCAAGATAGGCAGCATAAAATTTGGTGAAAATTAACTTTAGTCCCTTAGGATGAGCCTGAAGATTGTTGATTAGGGTTTATCTATACCTTCCTCTGATTTCAAGTTTTCAAATTTTATCACAAATCAATACCCAAAATTAAGTTTTTTTTTTTGCTGATATCTACTAAACCTTTTAAGGGTGTGTTTGGATTCAGTGAATTGGGAGGAATTGTAATCCAATTCAAGGTTATCAGAATTCGACCTGTCAAGTGAATTGGCAGATATCGATTCTCAAGTGAATTGGCCAATTTTTTTTAAAAAATATCTCGTGTCAATCGGAAGGTAACACGTGTTAAATCCATTAAAATAATATTAAAAACTAATTTAATCTATTTTTTACATTTATTAAAAAATAGCTGATTCAGGTCAATATCATATCGATTTTCTGGTGATACGATAAGTATCAGCCGATACGTACAGATACTGATAACACTGATCCAATTCCTTACAAGTCCCTTTTCTTTTGTTTGGTTTCACACTATGCATGTAGGATGGAATTTCCATTGCACCTGAGAATTTGATTCCTAAATAAAGAAGGGAATTCAATTGTAGAGAATTTTCAACCCAAAACCCCACACGTTTTAACCCTTTTCGAATATTGGCTTAATGGATGGCCAAGAAAGAGCTCATGTAATAACCCTCTCTATATCCATCTATAAACCTAAAACCAATGGGAAGTTAATCTAATACACCAAGATGAACCTCACAAAATTTGGTGAAACTAGCTTTTAGCACTTTCTGGATAAAACTGGAATTTGGTTATGGCAACTCCATCTAGAGTCTAGACCTCCCTCCAATTTGGGCACCGAATTTAGATTATAACCATGATAGTTGTGCTTCTAATATGTATTAGATAAGAAAACTTAGAGAACCTGATTTGGAGAAGCTGCAGCAATACCTTTCAGGATAATATCAAAAACTGAAATGATACCATCCTAATTTCAAGGGAAAATATCCCAATTTATCCCTCTTTTTTTGGGATAAATAGAACAATTTACTAGAACAAAGGCAACATGAAGGCAAGCAAAATTCAAATTAACCCAATCTTTCCTCATAAATCAAAATAAGCCAGATGAGCACCCTTAAACTAATACCTTTCTAAAGGGCGTTTGAATGCACCCACTCATCCAGATTAACGGGATTATCTCGGAAATTGCATTATGCTCTATAGTAGAATATCCGACCTCACCCTATTATTAATCTGGATAAATGGGAGCATCCAAAACACCACGTAAAGGGACAAAACTTCAGCTATTAGCCCGTGATAAACTACAATAATACAAGATCTGTGCCACAAATAGAAAGATCTTTTTACATCAGATATCAGAAAAAGCCAAAAATCCAACAAATAAACAAAAAGTACAAAACCCCGAGAAGTTCTGGATTTGCATAGATCTCGATATATAATTACATTATTATATTTTTATATATTATACACCCGAAAAAACAAAAAAAAAGCAAGACCCTCAAAACGGGGAAAAGTTAAATCAAGCTCTAAGATAACCAAAAGAAAGAATAAAAGGCCCCACCAGCCACACTCACCGGAGAACCTCATACCCGCCGGAGATCTCAGATTTCCGGCGACCCATCATGAGGCTCATCAACAGATCCGCAAAGGCTCCGACGATGTACTTGTGGGTCCTCCTGCTGTTGAGCTTGAGGTAACACGTCAGCATCTCCTGGAGGTACCCCCAATCTGCTGAGATGTCAAGATCCTGAGCTTCCACCATCTCCTGCATCGACGTCCGGAAATCGCTGTAGGGGTCCGGCGAGTATGTCAGGATGGCGACGCCGCCGTCAACAATCTCCAGCAGGGGGCTCGCCGGAGGAGGAGGTGGCGGGGGCTTTCCGGTAGGGGAGGAGGAGTCGATGAGGGAGTTGGAGCGGCCGGGGGAGAAGAAGAAGCGGCGGGAGGAGAGGGCGCGGGAGAGGTCGAGGGGGAGGTCGGCAGCAGAGGAGGAGGAAGCGCTGGAGTAGGTTGCAGCGGATTTGGAGGTGGAGGTGAAGTCCGGAGGGGTGTCGGAGTCGGAGTCGAAGGGGAGGAGGGTGGTGGGGGTGGGGGTGGTTTTCCGGTGGTGGTGGGATTTCTTGGGGCGAGAGAAGCAGAGGTGAAGGTTAAGGCGGTGTGATTTTGACATTTGGTGGCGCTGGTGGTGGAAGACAGAGAGACAGAAGGAGAAGTTGGTGGTGGTGGTGGAAGAAGGGATAGGTGGTGGCAGAAGGAGAAGTTGGTGGTGGTGGAGGAGGAGGAGCGGTGGGGGGCGGTGGTTATTTAAGGGAGAAGGAGGAAGGGATGGCAGTTATAGAGAGAGAGAGGGGGCAGTAAATGCTGTAGCTGAGTTGATGTTTGGAGGAGAGCGATCGGGGGACCTGAATTTTGGTGAGGGGAACCTAGGACAAGGGAGTTTTTATTTGTTTATTTATTTTATAAATGTAAAAAGCCTGCTGCAGCGATAAAAGCCTGATCTTGCCAAGGAGTCAACTAGCTCCTAATCAGTTTGACTCCCATTCTCACACACATCCCAACAAGGAAACGATGTCAGCTTATCACTGCAAGAAACACCGACATTATCGACGATATTTATGGTCCGTTATATATGATTTATAGTCAACAGTAGTATAAACAATGATAAATATTGTCGCCAAATGCATCGGGCTTTTACTGTCGTTTATATTACTATTTTTAATGATAATTATATATATCATTGTTCATGTAAAAAATAATTTCAATGCTGGATATAATCAGTATAAAAGGCTTTTACTGTTGTTTATATTACTATTTTTAATGATAATTATATATCATTGTTTTATGTAAAAAATAATTTCAATGATGGATATAATCAGTATAAAAGGGTCGGCTCTAGGATGTCTTCAATAATATTACCTTTAAAGTGATTACAAATATCGTCAACTTTATTTAACATCATATTTATCATTTGTTCTTTATTAAAAACGATGATAATTATCATGGTATTGATATAAAAAACTCATATATGTTGAAATAGCCATCGACAAATATCGTCGGCTATGTTAGTTAAAACCGATGATAAATATTGTTGGTTATACTATTTTAAGTTGACATAAATATCATCGATTATATATTAAAGTTGATTATAATTATCATCATATAGATATTGAAAAATCATATATATTCAAATAATTGATGCTAAATATCATCGGTTATATTAAAAAAATGGACAATATATATTATCAACATTGACTATGGGTTTTCATGACTTATATATATATATATATATATATATGAGCTATAAATTTTTTTTTTACAAATATAAACCCGGCAAACAATCAAAATATAAACATATTTTTTTTTTATAAATTATACATTCATGACATACAATGTAATATATATACAATGTTGAAATGTTTGATACAATGTTCTCGAAATGTTCAAATCAGAATCTCAATCTATGTGTCCACACCTGCATAAAAAAATTGAATAGGAAGCTCTCAATGCAATGTGAACAATCTTAAAACATAGAAAACAAAATATATATTTGCGAATAAATCTAAGTAGCAAGCTATGTAAAAAAATGTCCTTGGGAGTGGATGCCATGTGAGACAGACCAGGGACAAAAATTTGACATGAAAACCTCTCAAAACTTCAATCCGATTATTATAGGACAAAACATTCAATACATAAAGGGGGGAATGTGACCAACCTCACTTCCAAAGTCCTCTTTCTCCCTTTTAACATAGTTCCAAACTTAGTAGTGCTCAAAATTTTCAACTCTTAGACCATTTGATATAATACTATCAACCTCTCCAAATATTAAGCATTTACCATTATAATACTCAGTGGTGTCGTGGTGCTATAGTGCTAAAGTATTCCATAAACTACAACAACAATACAACTGTGAAAAGCTAAAGAGATGCAAAACATGATGGAGCTAAGAAATGAACCAAGCGGTCGGGTAGAAAAAGATACAAAAAGAAAAAGTTATTAAACAGGTATTACAATATCTTTTAATTTGTATAAAAAACAATAAAACACTAGCAGGTTATTATTAAAAAATGAATTTGTTTAATAATACCTTTTAGTTTGAACTTCGTGGTTGTTGTAGTAGTATTGCAATGAATTCCTCAAACTGTACCAGCCTAACTTCAAATCCCACCACTGTACCCCTCAAGGTGCCCAACTCTTTTTTGGTGGTTGCCAATTCTGTATTACTCGATTCAAGTTCATGCCTAAAGGCGTTGTTCAATATATTGATAGAAGATCATGCTTGGGTAGGTATGACAAAACTCTCTATGCTTCTAACATAGTCAGTTCGTGTATCAAGGATATCTTTAAGTATGGCAAAATCTTTCACATTGAAGTCTTGCGATGCCAACCATGTCGTCTCACAATACTTGAATTAATTATAGTCAAAACACATAGTTACATATACAAGACCATGTAATGATTCAATTACTTACATAATTGTTGGCTACAGTATAAAGTCACATTTATCTTTTGTGTGGGTTGATTTATACATCTCAATCAACCCAATTGCCTCTTCTAAAGCATTGCTCTGAACATGAGGGAGCAAAATTAAATTATGATTTATGGTCATATAGAAATGAACAAATCTCTCCAACATAAACAAATTTCTATCATACACCTATAAAATCAAATGATTATACCTTCTCTCTTTAATGTCACATATACAATTTTGCCCAACTAGTATGATTGACCTCCAATCCAGCTCTATTGGATTTGTTTCTTGCACACTTGGCCTGAATGAAATGAATATCAATCGTTATATATACCGACTACATATATCCTCTAACAGGTAGTTTACCATCTATTTCAAATCGCTGAATAATTTGTTGCACATATCCTCCTACTGCGCATTGAAAATATTTTTTGGAACATTGGTTATGGCTTCGTCCTTAGTAGCATATCCCTTAAAGATATTATTGTAATCATGACAGATCTCTCTATAGGCTCGAGCCTAATAAACATTCAAGGCTCTCCTATCCTCAAATCGATTCATGTTCAAAATAAAGTCGGACTAAAACATATAACAAAACAAATGGGAGATGAGGGCCGATATACTTTGTCAAAACATAAAAGATATGTACTACTATAATAGGGCATGATAGTTACACTATCAAGTCTTGCAACTCCATTTTGTGTGCTTCAGGCACCTGCTTTTAGGATATATGATAAAGTTGTGGATGCTCGTATACAATATATGTCACCCTGCCAACATATAGGAGCATTCTGGCATTCCGTTGCTTTTGATCCATCTAGGAAACTAAGTGAGAGAGGGCCTTTTTGCCTCAACAGTGCAAACCTCATGCACATGTTCTTACCTCGAGGTGTCCTCGTAGAAGGCATAACTGCATGAATAAGTACATATGGTTAAAATAGATTGAATCAATGTGACATATACAGAAAAAGATATATAATTAACACAAAAATTACCACTTATATGCAACATTGCTCGATGCACCATGGTTAGGGGATGTTGCCTTTGGAGGAAGCTCGCCATCTGACTCATCAGAGAAAGATGTTGATGTCCTCTGACCCTGTGAGTCGTCGCTAAGATGAGTGATAGGAGGTGAAGTACTCACAACAACCACCTTGCGTGAATAAGGATGTGCAAATTGTTCCCGTCCTCCAAACATCAGTTTCTCATTAAAAAAAATGGTATTATATGAACAAAATAACATATTATATGCATGTATATATATAACAATTTAACTCCAAAATTATTTCAGTTTCTATAAAATATATTTCTAAAAAATGAAGTAAAAATTAAACTCAATGAACAAGGACAATGTGTATTAAACAGACAATAAAGAGTATGCAACTGAATATAGATGATGATAGACATTAGATACAAATTATAAGTTGTAACAAACAGTCAACAAAAGAGGTGTTTGCCCAAAATCAGAGACAAAGCATAGTAAAATTAAATACAGTATGAAAGTATAAAAGGTTATCAAGTGTATGTGACTGTGTTCTTACTCTAAGGCTCCAATATTGAATTGTTTCAAACTGATTTTTTATATAATGAATTTTTACCATGATATGCATTCAAGTGTTGTATATTTAAAATTAGTACCAAAAATCACATATGAAGAAATGAGCATAACCATTGAGGTGGTATCCCATGTGATAAGCGGAGTCTTATGCCAAGCTGAAGGCTAGGTTTGAATTCCACTGCCACATGGGGCTTAAGAGATATCTGGTAGGGGTCTGCCTAACCCCATCTTGCCTATACAAAAAAAAAGAAATGAGCTTGTTCCTAATATTTTTAGACTATATCAAGTATACAATTTAATTAATTAAACTAAAGGAAAAAAAGTGATTTATGAGTCAACAGAAAGAAAAATAAGTTAATATCAAAATATAAGATTAGTAGAAAGGTAAATAGAAAATAAAAGACTATGGTTAAGAACTTATAGAAGACTCCTCTGTCAATTCATCTTCTTCAAATTCACTTACTTTTAGAAGAACATCGTACGTGTTTCTTGGAGATATTCTTTGCACCACATGCCAACTTTCACCCAATTTTGTATAAAAAAGGTAAAAGCACTATGTAGCTTGATACGCTAAAATAAATGATTGATTATCATACCATGTTCAAGATAGATTCACATTTGTAAAGTAAGCATCTTGTTTTATTCTCGTACCAGGTCGAGTGTCAAACAAATCACATTTGAACAAAAATGTTGTATGTTCTTCTGTATAGCGTAAAATATAAACATTCATCAGAACATTATAATAGTCAATGGTGTCTGTATCATCCTCGCATGAAACAATAACACCACTGTTTTGGTAATAGTGACATTTTTTATGATCCATTATATGAAACCTATTCTAATTTACGATATAACCCGAGAACTTGAAGACCTCACGAGTAGGGCCATATACAAGAACACGTGCTTGTTGACTAACCTCTCATCTATTTGGCTGACATATGTGAACCTTAAACCATGCTTCAAACTCCTCTTGATACTTACGTTCAACATATGTAGCATGACTGTCTCTTGCAATCTCCTCTTTATATTCATTGCATTAAAAATATATGAGATATGGAAAACAATCAAACTATATATGCTAATTCACTTAAGAAAGTCCAGAAAAAACCATACTTAATATAATCCTGATTTTCTGTGCAATTATCTAGTTTATACCATTGAATCATAGCTATAAAAACATCATCCAGTGATGCCAACTTGGAGGCTCCTAATCAACAAGCTCATTAAGAGAAAATAGATAAGCTTATAAGGTTATCAACTGACAAACGATCATAGTTACGCTCTTCACAATTATGTCTTATTTCAATTTAATGTAGATACATGGAACACAAAGTGAACCATTCATGTGACATATATACCTCTGCAATTGATCCTTCCAGATGTGCTCAGTTCCTTATAAAACCACACACACACACACACACACACACACACACACACACACACACACACATATATATATATATATATATATGGGACTAAAAAAAGAAAATTTTGCTATCCTTATTAATGTTATAGTTTATTTCATTTTGCTTGTGACTATATATATAAAGAAAAAGACTGTCCAACCACAGGAAGGTCCAAAATCTACAACCACCGATGATTGAACGACTCCCCTTCTCCAATGCTTGAACATCTCATCAATTGGACTTTATACATTTGTTATTTATAATTTATTTAGCAAGAAATATGCTTTACACAGACTTTATGACATAGTTTTTCAAAATGTAAAAAATGGACAACTTGTAATGCATTTAAAACTTTACAATATAAAGTATTGCAAGCTAGTTTTTTTCATAATAACTGAATTAAAGGTTCATACATCAATTAATAATAATTGTTACCATCCAAATAATGTCATAATTATATAATATCTTTATCATCATACTCAAACTCATAGCCTTCTCGGGCGTAGTAACTCAGAATCTATGACATTGGTTAGTCATTTGAACCACTCATGACAATATAGTCCAAACCGCTCTAGACTATGAACATAAGTGTTGCAACTGCTCACCAGTTGTAATTTGGGAGCCACAAAGTGCTCATCGGTAGCTAGCTAAAGAGCTCGGGCGACTATACCTATATATCCTCAAGGTACTCAAGGAGCTATACTTACCCTTAAGGTATCAAGAAGTTATACCTACTCTCAAGGTTTTGTGGTCCATGCTACATCTTACATGTGTCTAGTGACAATATTTTAATCCTTAAGGGTCACTTAGGATTTTCTAAGCAAATTCCAAGGTACATATGAGGTACACACCTCCAACAATACCCTGAACCATGCCTCACCTAGTAGAGTTCCTTATCATGCTCTGTGTTGTTATCTTATGCACATTATTTTTTAAGCTTTCATTTCTTAAAGTTAATGCCTTATACAATCATCCATGTATGTTCACTAATTACTTTTAACATATATTCACATGTCATATATTTAAGAATAATGACCCACCACAGAGTCCACTTATTAAATCACGACAGTTACAATACCCCTCCCAAGGCATAAACGTGACATTATCAAGACAACTCATACCCCGAAACTCTTAAACTTTACACTCATATCTCAAAATCATACATCAATCATTTATATGTAGTAATGTCATGATTATCTTCACACATGATATATTCATAATTTAAATCATGTCATAAATCAAGAAACATATAACATGTATCATCATATTTAAGCATCATACTGAACATAAAGGTTATGGATTCCTAAGTGTGCTAAATAGTTATTCTATTCAAAATAAAATAAAACTAGCATACTTTAAATACATGAAATCATATCGCAGGATGCTTAAACTAATCAACATGTATTTTATTTAACTAAGAAGGAATTTGCAAATGTTTAGTTACCTGGAATGCTTAAATTCCAAATCTAAGGAATGCCTTTAGTTTTCTTGCAAGTTCTGATCTTAAATACACAAAATCCCATATCATGATTTAAAAGTCTTATTTTGGTAAAAATTTATAAAAATACCCCCAGGCCTTAATGCCAAACTCTGACTCTGTTGTTTTAGAGTTTGTCATCATATCTCCTGCTAATGGATCCTACTTGACAAGAAGAATCTGAGGATCCAAAATATCACTTGAATCCGATATTGGGGTACCAATTTATGCCTTGTTTGCTAATCAGGCATACCGAGGGTAAAATGGTCTTTTTACTCTTCGACCACTCCTGAGTTCTTATAATTTTTTTGATTTTTTTTGTTTTTCCACCATACCTAATTCACATTCAATGTAGTTCAAATTTAGTTTAACTAGATCTTTCGATTAAATTTCACATCCAGATCCACTCTTATTTCAAAACGGATTATTTAGGTTTTCAACTATAAACCTGACTATATCTTGGATCCGATATGTCCGATCCAAACCTTTTTGTGATGGTTTAGCACAAGTCTGGTGTCAACTATGGAAAAGACTTGGATTTGGACTAAACCCAACTAAATTCTATTAGTTCTTGAATCTTGAATCCACTTTAGGTTCACGCGATTTAATTTGAGTTTGGATCTAAACTTAGATACAAGTCGTATTGAAAAAATTGAGGTTTTCGCCATCTTAATTTTCACTCCACTTTATGTACAAGTTCATCTCCACACACACACACACACACACACACACACACACACACACACACACACACACACACATATATATATATATATATATATATTCTAAAAGCTTAGATGACTCGGTCTAGACCGAGTGAGTCTAATCGAATCTTCGGCCCGACTCGGTTTGGACGAAGTCGGTTTGCCAACAACAGACCCGACTCGGTCTAGACCAAGTCGGTCTCGACCGCATCGATCCATTGACAATAGACTCAACTCGGTCTGTCCAAACTGAGACAGTTTGCTAAAACTATGGGTTTGGCTCGGTCTGTCATGGTCGAACCAGTTTGCCAAGAAAATAGACCTAACTCGGTCTGTCTAGAAAGAGTCGATCTGTCACATAAGTCTGATCTGACTTGCTCTATTTAGATCGAGTCCGTTTGCAAAGAATACTCAAATCTGACTCGGTCTGTCCAACTGCAAAAAGGTGATTGTGTTTTTTTTTTCTTTTTTTCTACTGACTCGATTAGGCAGACCCAAACTGAGTCATCCCGATCGTCTGCTGTCTTGACTCGGTTTACGTCATGCCCAAAACAAGCAGCACAGTCGACTCGGTCTACCATTAAGCACATACCGAGTCTGCCTGATGCCCGATCGAATCCTTCTTCCCTTTGTCGTTGTGCAGCTGCCTTCGACAACCTCACAGTTGCTACAAGGCAACCCCCCTTTCGTCCATCTAAACGCAATGACACCACCACGTTGTGCCATATCTTTTTTTTTTTTTATTTCTCAAGTAGTCGACAACTAGTTGATGGTGAGGACAGAGGGGTCAAACCCTTTTGTGCCTCCTCATTGCGAACGACAGGCGGTAGGGTTCGTCCCCTGCCCCTACTGTTTTTCCTTTTCTTTCTCGTCGATGGCAACCTTTCTGGTTGGTGGTTGTGAGGACAAAGGGAACCCCACCCCTTGCCTTCACCATTGCTATGAGCAACATGGACAGGGTCCTCCCTATCCCTGTGCCTCTGCAAAATCATCGACAACCATACGATTATCGACGTCCACTATGTAACTTTTTCAATAAATCATTTTAAAAATATATTTTCAATAAAAATGTTTGTTTAAACCATGCATCAAATAATAAAAACCGGTTCACACTAGTGGTGAAGTCTGGGTCAAACTTAGGAAACAAGAAAAATACTTTGCATTTCATAAAAAACTAAGCTACTCTTTATTGCCTTAAAAAAAATTTAATTAACTAAATGAGAGTACGACCCTCTGCGGAGGGCTTAAACAAATAAAAATAATAATAAATACCTTATTACAAACCCAAATTGAATTGAATTAAATAAAATAAAAACCTAATCTAAAAAAATAAGGAAAAGTCTCCAGTGCTTTGAGCTTTGGTTTTCTTATTTCTTTACTTGTTTATGCGCTTTAAGGGGCTCTGAGGGGCCTTTTGAGGGGACCTTTTAGGGACCTCAAAGGGCTCTTTAGGGGAAGTTTAGAGGGCTTACCACATGTCTAAACACTTTCCTATAAAAATAAATAAATGAAACATAAAGATACTACGAAAAACTATAAAAAATTAAGGGATAGTTTTATAAAAAATTATAAAGACACTAAATAAACTATGGAATAACACTACACTAAAATACAAAATAACATAACTAATTCTATAACTAACTAAAAACTAACATGAATCAGCCAACTAAAAGATAAATTAGCATAACTAATTAACTAACTAACAAGAAACAAAAAACAGTTTATGGAATTAACTAATGCAAATAACAAGAAATAAACTAAACTAATTAACTACTAAAAGAAAACATGAACTATAAAATGAACTGAATTAATTTAACTTACATACTATACTAATCAAATTCTAAAAAGAAATTTAATCAACTAATTAAGCAAGCAATTAACAAATTAACTAATTAACCAAAGATAATTCAATTCAATAATGAAAATTGGCAAATGTAATTCAAATAGATTAAATTAACTAATTAATTTCTAATTAATCTACTGACATAAATTAAACTTAATTAAATTTAATTGATGTAAAAAAATAGATTTAACATGAAAGTAAAACTAACTACTTGTTGGAATTTAAATATACCTAAATTGGCTACTTAATCTATTTAACGAAAAATGTTATTTGAATGCAAACACGATAGTTTAACCTATTACACATTAATTTTTAGAAGTAAATAATTATTTAACTAGCCAATAAAAACAGTAAATAAACTATCTATTCAACTGGAATAATAAAAATTAAAATAACTAATCTATTTATCTAATTTAAAATAGTAATTAAACAAAAACTAATTTAAGAAATTAATAGAAAGCAAAAACATGAAGTAAAAACTAACTAAAATAATCTAATACTAAAAATAAACAGAAATTATTTAGATCTAATTTACGAAAATAAAAAAGAAATAAAAGCAACTACGAACACCCTGAATTGATTAATTAATAAATCTAAATTAATTTAATCTAATAAACACCAAAAAATAAAGAACATGATCTAAATTAAATCTACCCTAAATTTGAACCTAAACTGAAGTAAAACTCATGAAAAACATAAAATTACTCTATGTTAGATCTACCAATTTGAATAAAATAATCTTATTCTATATGCAAACCAAGAAAAATAATTAAACTAGATTAAGCTATATATTTTTTTCTTTTTATATTTTCAGATGCTGAATCTAAACTAATCTAATCTAAATATGATGAATATGCAATGATCAAATGAAACAACATGCAATGCTATGATTCATGATATACATAAACTAAAACTATGGTAAAACGGAAGAGAAGAAGCAAATCGTGTGATTTACCTTCGATGGAAGGATTGAGAAGAAGAAGTGATTTTTTTTTTTGAGCTGCATGTACCTTCATCAACCAAGGCAAGAAAAACCGGCGATAGAAAAATGTTAGAAGCTAGATGAATCAAAGTGAAAAAGAAAGAGATTGAGGGAGAACCGGTTGGGAATGAAGAAGAGAAGAAAAGAGAAGAGAAGAAAAGGGAAGAGAAGAGAAGAGGAGAGAAGAGAAGAGAAGAGAAGAGAAGAGAAGAGGGAGAAGCGCCTTGCATTTTTTCAAGAGAGAAAAATGTGGTTTTACACTGAAAAAAGACTATTTATAATACAAATATTAGGTTTACACGATTTCTGTGGAAGTTTGAAAAATTTTCAAAAATTTCAAAAGTGTTCCTAAAACACATGTCTTTCAAAAGAGTTTTTTTCGTAAACTAATTAAAATTAGTAACTACTTTTCTAATCTAATTAAACTATAAATTAAAAACTCTTAAATTAAATAAAATACTAAAAAATGCATGACAATCTTTAAAATTGATGATTTTATGATAATTTTTATTTCAATGTGATTTCTCGAAACTAATGATAAAAATAAGTTTTTAATAGTGTTTTTCTATCGATCATGCATAAAATAAGATGAATAAAATGTAAAATATATGCATGATCATTCTATATTTTTTTTTCAATATAAAAGGGAAACTGAAACTTACCTAGCCAACTGTAGCATCCTTCACTACCGATGCACCTCCTCCTCTCTCAATCCCTCTATCTCTCCGAGTCTTCCTCTTTGCCGAAAATGATAAGGAAAGGGAGAGGAGAACCCATGACTTTTATAGCCATGAGTGATGGGTAATCTTTAACCCCCTCACCCCTGTCTTTCCATTATCAGGGGAGATGTTTCCCCCCTCCCTCTCCCCACTTTTCATTTCGTGGGAGAGGAAGAGGGGTAATGCTCCTCCTCCCTTAAGTGGGACCCACCTAGGCGACATTACATTGAGTATGTTATAACTCTCATTGTGGTGAAAACATTACTTTTGTGAGATCGGAGGGGAGGGTGACAACGATCGAGAACCCAAGTGTGGAGACGTCTGCAAACCAGGGACCCCTGAGGTTTAGGCGGTGTGTGGCTTTCGAGCAGGGGTGGCTAACGATGCATCTTACAACTGCCGCACTGGTGGGCCTTAAACCTGAAGAAGGATCCTATGGAAGCTAGACTCAAGCAACCAAGGAGGGTGTTGCACGTGCACGCGATGCTTCTGCACAGAATCAAAGTACTCTGGCTCTTCAAGCATGAAACCAAGGAAGATATTGAGAAAATGGTCAAGGGCAGCGGAATGTAAGGTAGTGTACGGCGCCCTGTGCACACAACGCTCAGTCGAGACCCAGGAATACGCACTGTTGCTACAGTGGTGCTCCGGGGTGCACACGCAACAACCTCTTGTTGGACGAAATCCCTGTGAAAACAAATAGACAGGGAGCGTACCTTGATTCACCATTGATCGTGTAGGTGATTCGGCGTTCTCCTCAGCCGGTCGACGCCCACAATGAGCCCAGGCCTTATGTCGACGGTGAGCAGGACCCTTTCTGCTACGTCCGAATGCGGAGCAGAATTTGGGCAGGGAAACAACTACCAATCACTCATCATCCCAGTAGCCCCTAACCCCTTATTTGTAATGGGAGTTTAGGCAGTTACGTGAATGTGGTCTCTCCACATTCACGTAACTCCCACCCACTATCTCCATTACTTGGCCAGTTACATGACCCACTAATGGCTGTGTCAAACCGGGTCAGACTGCGGGTTGGACCCGTAAAACCCAAAATGTCCAACATTCTCCCACTTGACCCATTGACACCAAAAGTGTACTAAATCGAGGTGTATACAGTTATCTCGATTTAATTCTTCATGTGGGTTCACATGCCACCCTTTATCACAAGGATGAATCGTATGAGTCAAGGATATGAACACCCCTTTATGAAATGTCATATTTTCTTGTACTACACTACAATTCACTTTCAGTGCTTAGGCATGTAAAGAAATTACCTTTATGAATAGGTTGGTCTCTCACCTATTCTATTGGTCCTTTAATATTGTTATTCTGCTATTCTCTCTAACCCATATGAGAGATTCTTTATGCAAAATCAACAATAACACAAAACTTTAGAGAATCAAAACATAAACACAAATGTGATTACATAATGTATTGTCATACATCAGAAAAAATCAAAAAGACCCATCCCCTTTACATGTTGGGAATACAATCCCGGTGCTAGCCCTTTAGTAAGGGGATCTGCAGTCATTTCCTTCGTCTCAATTGTATCAATACATACCAGATGATTCTCAGTCCTTTCCTTAACAACAAAATATTTTAACTCCATGTGTCGACACGATGTTGAGCTCTTGTTGTTATTTGAAAAAGACACGGCTGCTTCATTATCACAAAAGATCTTTAGTGGTCTCTCAATAGAGTCCAATATACCAAGACCCATAATGAAGTTCCTTATCCAAATGGCCTGTGACGAAGTCTCGTATAGAGCAATAAATTCTGCCTCCATGGTATGAGCAGCAGTGGTAGACTGCTTTCCGCTTCTTCATGAGACAACACCACCTGCTAGAAGGAAAATGTATCCAATAGTGGATTTTCTACTGTCAATACATCCTCCTAAGTCTGCATCAGAGTATCCAACAACCTCTAGGTGGTCAGTTTTCCTGTAGATCAACATATAGTCTTTCGTTCCTTGTAAATAGCGCATGACCTTCTTCGCTGCCTTCCAGTGCACAATGCCTGAATTTGACTGATATCTACCAAGCATTCCCACAACAAATGCTATATCAGGTCGAGTGCAGGTCTGCGCATACTGTAAACTCCCAACTGCTGAAGCATATGGGACATCATCCATCTGAGCCTTCGCAATATCATCCTGAGGACAGTCCTTCAAGCTCAATTTATCCCCTTTCACTATAGGTGCCGAACTAGGAGAACAATTCTCCATCCCATATCTTTTAAGAACCTTAAGGATATAGGATTTCTGAGATAGGCCAAGGACACCTTTAGTTCTATTACGACGGATCTCAATTCCAAGAACATAAGTAGCCTCACCCATGTCTTTCATATCGAAATGAGAGGAAAGAAAATCTTTTGTTTCATGTAAAAGACTCAAATCATCAGTTGCAAGAAGAATGTCGTCAACATATAAAACCAAAATTATGAACTTACTCCCACTAGTCTTAATGTAAATACACTGATCAACAATGTTTTCAGTGAATCCAAAGTTCATTATAACCTGATTGAACTTCTTATACCACTGGCGAGAGGCCTGTTTAAGTCCATAAATTGACTTATTCAATTTGCAAACTAAGTTATTTGAGTCATCTATACTGAAACCAGGAGGTTGTTGCATGTATACCTCCTCATCCAGATCCCCATTTAGGAAGGCGGTTTTCACATCCATCTGATGCAGCTCTAAATCAAAATGAGCTACGAGGGCCATGATTATTCTTAATGAATCTTTAGTTGAGACAGGAGAAAAAGTCTCATTATAATCAATGCCCTCTATCTGTGTGAAACCTTTTGCAACAAGCCTAGCCTTGTACCTCTCCACATGACCTTTAGAGTCTGTTTTGGTTTTGTAAACCCATTTACAACCAACAGGTCTAACTCCATCAGGTCGAGGTACAAGATCCCACACTTGGTTCTTTGCCATAGAGTCAAGCTCTTCTTTCATGACATTAATCCAATGTGTTGATCTTTCACTTTCAATGGCTTCTGTAAATGTGAAGGGATCTTCATCAATGTCTATGAAATCATTTGACTCTTGTAAATACACCACATAGTCCGGATGGATAGCAAATTTCCTAATTCTGGTGGACCTCCATACAGGTGGGTCAAAATGAACCTCTGTATCCTGTTGTTGTTGTATATTCTCATCAACAACCGGATCTAGTTGGGATTGATGTTCATTGACTGAACTTTCTCTTACATTACTCGAAGAAACAATGATAGAGAAAGTCGGGTCATTATCCTTAGCAGGTGAGAAACCTGAATCCTGCATTTCCTCAAAATTAATATTTTGAGATGCATCTATCCCAACAGAACCATTTTCAAGAAATCTTGCTTTATCTGTTTCCACTATCTGTGGTGTATGAGATGGACAATAAAATCTAAAGCCTTTCGATCTTTCTGGATAACCAATGAAGAAACCACTAGTTGTCCTATGATCAAAAGCTTTTATATGTGGGTTATACAATTTAGCTTCTGCTGGACATCCCCATATGTGCATATATGACAAAGAAGGTTTTCTACCTGTCCATAACTCATAAGGAGTCTTTTGAACAGCTTTCGTAGGAACCTTATTCAAAATATGCACTGCAGTCCTAAGAGCTTCACCCACAAGGTTAAAGGAAGGTTTGAGTGATTCAACATCGCTCGAACCATTTCTTTAAGCGTACGGTTTCTCCTCTCAGCTACACCATTCTGATAAGCACTACTAGGCATGGTATACTGAGGTACAATGCCTTCCTCTTTTAGAAACCGCGCTAATGGACCTTCCTTTTGTCCCATCTCAGTGAAACGACCATAATATTCGCCACCTTTATCTGACCTGACAATCTTAATAACTTCACCGGTTTGTTTCTCTACTTCTTTCTTGAAGTCCTTGAAAACCTGAAAGACTTCTGATTTTTCAGATAATAAGTAGAGATACATATACCGTGAGTAATCGTCTATAAAGGTGACAAAATATTTTTCACCCGTATAACACGGTGAAAATGGGCCGCAGACATCCGTATGCACTATTTCTAACTTTCCATTGCTGCGTTTGGTATCTTTCTTATATGTGTTAGACTGCTTAGCCTTTATGCAGTCAACACATGGCTCTATATTCGTAAAATCAAGGGATCCAAGGATTCCCTCTTTTACGAGTCTTTGGACTCTCTCTTTCGAGATATGTCCTAACCTCCGATGCCAAAGCAAATAGGATTGATCATCCTTTAGACCACGTTTATTGCCAATCATTGTGTTCTCAATGGAGTGAGATTCCTGAATTTGGAGTTTGGTTCTTAATCGATACAAACCATCACACATATATGCAGAACCTATATTCATTGAATTTTTCATAATAATAAGTTCAGATTTTTCAAATTTAAACACAAAATCAAACTTATCAAGTTTTGAAATTGAAATTAGGCTCCGACTATAAGATGGAACATAAAATGTATCGACCAAATCCAACATGAATCCCGACTCCAACACAATTCTGCAGGTCCCAACGCTCTTGACATGCGAACGCATCTTATTTCCTGAGAAGATGCTTCTTTCATGCTCTGTTGGTTCCCTTTTGTTCAGAAATGCCTGCAAAGAGTTGGCAATGTGCACCGTGGCACCAGAATCAATCCACCAACTATGCAATGGAACATGAATTAAATTGCACTCATGAGAAACGAATGACTTATTACCTTTATTTTCGAGCCACTTCTTGAACTTCAAACAGTCCACCTTCTTATGCCCTTTCTTTTTGCAGAAGAAACACTTTATAGAAGGGCCACCAAACTGGGATTTGGCTTTTGCCTGAGAGTTTGAACTCTCCCCAGTGGTTCTCTTCTGATTCTTCTTTTTGAAAGAGCTTTTCTTTGACCTCGACCTCTGTTTATCCTTATGAGAGGCCATATGTGCACTTGGCACCCTCTCACCCTTCAACCTCTCCTCTTCCTCAACACACTTACTCAAGAGGTCATTAAAAGACCACTCATCATTATGTGTGTTGTAGGAGATTTTAAAGGGTCCATACTCAGAAGGTAACGAGGTTAAGATCAAATGGACTAAAAATGAGTCAGAGATGACGAACTTCATGTCATTCAGTTGAGTCGCAATATTCCTCATTTCCAAAATGTGCTGTCGGATGTGACTGTCACCAGCATATTTCATAGACACTAATTTGGACATAAGGGTACTGGCCCTTGCCTTATTAGAAGTGACGAATTGAGCCTCAATGGCTCCCATAAATTCCTTCACAGTCCTACAGTGAGGAATTGCGCCTCGAATGTTCTTAGCCACCCGAGATTGCAAAAGCAACAAGCTAAGTCTGTTTGAGCGCTCCCACTTCTCAGAGGCAGCCTTCTGATCAGCTATACTCTGCTCTGTAAGAGTGGGAGGTTCGTCAATTCTAAGGGCCAGATCTAAATCCATATAACCCAAAGTGAACAACACAATTTATTTCGAATCAGAAAAATTCGATCCGTCTAAGATAGGGATACTACTAGAACCGTCAATATGGAAGGAACCTGATAAAAGGAACGAAAAACGAAAAGATGTTACTATTATTGCTCGAACGAGACTCGTGTTGAAAAGGTAAAAGTGAGACCCTTTATTTTCACCTTTTCTGAGACAAGCATAGTTGAGCCATTATCGTTTCACTTTGATGAAAACGATAATACTCATGATTGCTCCGTCTCTTCAATTCCCAAGGAATTGACTTCAGTTGGTGAAACTAGTAGATCATGAATCCAAAGGCAATTCAGTACTATACCTTTGGGTACGAACATGCTTCATGGGCTGGAATGCATATCTACTATCACACCCTGTGTAAATTTGGAACACAACGACCTACCTTTGGGTAGAATCGATGTTTCATAAATTCACACACAATCATAATTACGAATCTTAATACAGTTCAAAGAATCCTCAATTAACACGACTCAGATCACTTTGGTGATTACATGAATCGGTTAATCAAAATCTTTTACCGAAAAATTTATTCGTATTATGGAGCACACCCATGCACACATTTTAATGCATGTATATTCATGACATAATATTAGTTTATACTACAACAAAAATGCATAAACTAATTATCATAAATTTAATCATAATTCATGCTTAAAATCATCATGCATAACTTAACCAACGCTAAATACATGAATTAACATGCATAAGTCATGTATTATTCAAAATAAATACTTTATAAAGCATGAAAAATAAAAAAAGCATGCTCATATGGGTAAAACCCAGGGTCCTCATGTAGGAACCGGTCTTAAAACACTCTGAACCGGTCTGAAACCGCCCCGAACCGGTCATCTAAGGGTCCGAACCGGTTTTGAATCTTATAAACCGATACATAATATGAACAAAAGTTCATAAAACCCTATAACCGTATGCCAAAATCCCTGTATTTCTTTATATTTATGAAAACAAGGTCTCAGCATTCCGGAACCGGTGAAAAACTGGAAAGAACCGGTCAAAAATGGCTCCGAACCGGTTCCGGAAGGGGTCGGATCAGGTTCCTGACCCGATTCAGTCTCAATAGTGTTTGGATCCTGTTTTTTTTATGGATCCAACCCAGTTTCAAATGGGATCCGGGTCTGACCCGACCCATACTTAATACGGGTCGGACCCGGCCCGAACCAAAAACCCAGGTTAGACCCGGTCCGAAACAGGCCCGGGTCGGACCCGGTCCAAAACGGATACCGGGTTCGACCCGATCCAACATGGACCCGGGTACGACCCGGTTCAAACCGAATACCGGATTCGACCCGGTCCATCATGGACCCGGGTACGACCCGGTTCAGACCGGATACCGGGTTCGACCCGGTCCATCATGGACCCGGGTACGACTCGGTCCTATATGGACCCGGGTATGACCCGGTTGTTAATGGGTCCGGATCGGACCCGATCTAAAATGGGTCCGGATTGGACCCGATCCTTTCTAGATCAGACCCAGACCCGGTACCTTTATGGGTCCGGGTCAGATCCAAAAGAAAAGAGCAGACCCCGATCCACCCAAAAGGGTTTGGATCGGGTCTGTCATCGGGTTTCCTCGCCGGACCCGATCCGGTCCAAATTTAAAACCTAAACAGAAACCCGATGGTTTCTGTTTCAGTTTTTAGGGAAACCGAAAAGGGGGTTATCGGTTTCCCCCTTTTTCGGTTTCACGGCGACCCACGTCGCCGTCACGGCGACCGGCGCAGCTGCCGGCGACCTGCGTCACTCCACAGTGATGCCGGTCCGGCATCAACCACCCCGACAAAAGACGTCGCCCCACGGCGACGATTTGCGGCGGTGCCGACCGATGGCTGAAGGGCACGACCGGAAATACAGTGCCGGCAAGATCGCCGGCGAACGACGGAAGATTCAACCGGCATATCGCCCTACGGCGATGGTCCAATCTTGCGACAGCCCCGGCGAAAACCCACCCCCTCCTCGGCGACAGGTAAGGGTTTAAATAAATTTTTTTTTTTATTGTCGCCGGTTTACAGGTAACTCCGGCGATGAGGTGGGAAAACCAGGGCGCCAACAAGATTGCAGTGGCAGTTCTGCTGTTTTCCGGCAAAAAGCCCCTGACGCCGGCCATCCGGCGTTCAACCCCGGCAATATCTCCGGCAAATGAAACCCGACGATGGAAAACCCTCTCTGCAGCCCAACGACCACAGGTATAAAATGATTTTTTTTTGTTTGCCTTAACCGGGAATATTAAGTCGCCTTTTTTTTGTGACATTTGCCGGTGAAGACTGTCGCCCCATGGCGACAGTCTGCTGCTAATCGGTGGTTGTCGCCTCACGGCGACTCCACCGATTCCAAATCGCCGAAAATGCCCTACACGGCCACGCGCAGCGGAAATGCGTGGCTGTGGGCCCATAACCCATTGTTGGACGAAATCCCTGTGAAAACAAATAGACAGGGAGCGTACCTTGATTCGCCATTGATCGTGTAGGTGATTCGGCGTTCTCCTCAGCCGGTCGACGCCCACAATGAGCCCAGGCCTTATGTCGACGGTGAGCAGGACCCTTTCCGCTGCGTCCGAATGCGGAGCAGAATTTGGGCAGGGAAACAACTACCAGTCACTCATCATCCCAGTAGCCCCTAACCCCTTATTTGTAATGGGAGATTAGGCAGTTACGTGAATGTGGTCTCTCCACATTCACGTAACTCCCACCCACTATCTCCATTACTTGGCCAGTAACATGACCCACTAATGGCTGTGTCAAACCGGGTCAGACTGCGGGTTGGACCCGTAAAACCCAAAATGTCCAACACCTCTCGGTCATGGGCTTCATTGGCGACAAACTAGAGATGTCAACTTGTCCTTCTTCCTGCCACGTAAGGAATACCTATGGAAGCTGAACATTAAGACCTTCATGGTAGATTGGCTACCTGCATTGGTAAGGTACGTGCAGACTGATGGCCTCTTGTGGTAGGATGTGTTGCCTCTCTTCAAGAGCTTGGGCCTCGGCCGGCTCCATCAACCATCGACTGCAAGAGTGAGGATATCTTACAACTAATGCATATAACTAGTCGACTCCGCCCAGCATCGCAGGGTTGGTGGGCCATGTTGCATTGTTCGTGGTGTGGTCATGTTGGAGAACAATGTCATCCTCACCTCTTTACAACAATAAAAGGTGATGTAAAGAAGGCCGTGGGGACGGACCAGGATGGCTGGACTATGTATCAGTCACGGAGCATGGAGCATCGGGAGAAGAAAAGAAAACTCGCTTGCACCAGCGTCTCTTGTAACTGCACCAACTTTCTGCGTCATCTGAAATGTCGACTATGTAATCGAGGTCGGGCAAGCAGAACACCATCATCCATTCCTTCTTTTCGTGCAGGGTCGTCATCCACAAGCCATGGCTGGTTGCCGGTTGCACACAAACAACAATACGTTGAAGGTGTTCCTCACAGGGACACCGGCCTTCTGCTACGTCTACCATGCTAGTCTCTCCGTCCAACTGCTGGTCACCAACAGCTATAGTGAACCAGAATGGAGATGATGATTCCGGAGGTGAGGTTATCTTTTTTGGGCAGATCCGCTGTGATATTGGCTCAAACCCAGCCATGTTAAAAACCTTTTATTTAAGCTTGGTTGATTCCTCTCTGGGTCGCCGGACCAACACGGTGATGACGGACGGCCAGTTTTTTGGTCATCGAAAACCGATTTTGGGGTGTGCTGCAACCTCCCACCAGGCAATCACTGTCCCTAGGGTGCGATCGAGGCACCATCATCAGGTGAGGCCCCTGACGCCACCAGTTAATGGGGCCTATGAATGGGGTTGAGTCTTCTTATGTGGCAACCTCTATTGGGCTAATGGGAGCATTGGACAATCCTTTAAAAGTAGCATTGAATCTGGAAGAGGATGGAGTCACTTTCAAAATTTGGGGCAACCAAGGAACACCTTACGTGGCTGGCTTTCATGACTTCCCCTTTGTTCCCTCGACGTCCAGCAATGGTGATGATGCTGACTTGTTCGACGAGGTCACACATTCTCACAAATCCTATAGGCCATCAAACTGAAACTTCCTCTTGATTCGTTCAAAGCCATTGAAACTGAATTGAGAGCCAAGCGAAGTAGGCTGCACTCACATTCTCATAAAATCTGTTTGGGATTGACGCCCTTGGGGATACAAAGTTTTTTCTAATGAAGATCCTCTCTTGGAATGTAAGCGGTCTATGCGGTCGCGAGAAACAACTCTTTCTTTCTAATATTATTGGTACTGTATGTAGTGTGTATCCAAGAAACAAAGATGGACTTGATTGATAAGTCCCTCATGAATGGAATTTGGAGGGCTTGTGATTTTGCGTTCAGACAAGCTTGGGGCAGGAACAGGGGCATCCTTATTGCATGGATGGAAGGCCTGGATGTTTCAGTTTCTCGAGTGGGAGAATTCGCCATTTTGGTGCTCATTTCGATCCCCTTGACTACTGCCCCTGTTACGTTTATGACAGTTTATGGACCCTGCACAAGCTCGCTTAAAAAGATTTTTTGGAAACAACTTAAGCATATTGGAAAGGATACTGTACTTTGGTGTATTGGGGTGACTTTAATTCTATTTTGATAATGGAGGATTCCAACTCATCTCAGATATGTTCTCGCAAATATATGAGGAGGTTCGCTAGTTTCTTGGATGAATGCAACCTTTCCGACCTCAATATGCAAGTGGAGCATTTCACTTGGTCCAACAAGAGGTCACCTCCTATCATGCAGTGCCTGGACAGGTTCTTGATCTCCTTACCAATGATGCAATACTTTCATGACATGCATGCCATAGTTGATTTCATTATAGTTTCTGATCATGCCATGATCTGGTTAAATTGGGGTACTGATGGTTTTCATACAAAAAAAAAAAAAAACTTTGGCTTGGAGTTGTGGTGGTTTAGGGAGCCAGGAATCCTTGGTCACTTGGGTGAATGGTGGGGCTAGAGGCTCCTTGTTCCGATAGGTGAGCTGCACTAAGGTTTTATTAAAAACTTGCTTTTGTGAGGAGGAATCTCATTGGTTGGAATAAATATAAATGTATGACAAAGTTCAGGGATATTGAGACTTGGGAAGCTACTTTGCGGGGTCTTCATGGAAAAAGAAGAATGAGTTAATTAACGATGTCATTGAGGCCATTAATTTAAAGAAAGAATGCCAGCAGTTGGTCCTCAACATTAGCGAATGGAGAGCACATGATTGTACCAGGTGGCAGCAACGTACTAAGGCACATTGGCTGAAATATAAGGAACTTGATACAAAGTACTTTCACATGAGATCATCCTCGAGGCAAAGAACCAATATCACTGCATGCATCTATGGTCATTAATGGACATCTATTTCAAGGTGCGTAAATCTTACCTAATTTCTCTTCTTTCTTTATGCAGCGACTCTCTAAATGCATGGATATTGAGTATGACATGTCGGCCATGAAATTTACTTGCTTGGATAAGGGGACCCGCACAGCCAGCATTAGGCCTTTCTCAGTTGAAGAGCTTAAGGTGGCAGTGTGGGGACTACCTAACGGGAAATCCCCGAGGGTTGATGGCTTCTCGATTGAGTTCTTCAAGGAATCTTGGGATTTTATTAAGGGGATGTTATGCAGTTATTGTCTTAATTTTACACCAATGTGAATATTTCACAGGTCTTGGCAAAATCAATGCTCTTTCTCATTAATTCCCAAGGACTTACAGGCTAATGACATTGACAAGTTTGGACCCATCTCCTTGTTGGGTTCGGTCTTTAAGATTATCTCAAAGTTATTGGCTTCCCGCATCAAAAAGTTTATATCAACCTATATACTCATTTCGGATTCTCAAAGCACATTTATCTTAGGGCAGACATTTCATGAGTCGTGTGTGGTGGTGGCCCATGAAGTTGAAGTTATTAATTTCGTTAGAGCGGTAAGAAATCATTTATTTTAAAAAACTGATCTTGAGAAAGCCTTTGATTCCTTGTACTTGCCATTTTATTAAATTATATGTGCTTATATGGGACATTCTTCGAGCCATTGAGGGGTCTGTGTCAGGGTGAACCGCTTTCGCCTCTTCTTTTTATTATTGTGAAGGAGGCCCTTTCGGTCATGATCTCTTCTGTAGAGGGCCTTGGACTGTTTTAGGGCTACTTAATCTCACAAACGGTCTCTATCACTCATTTCTTATTTGTCGATGATTTTTTGGTATTTGGGGAGGTGTCGGGTGGTGCTTAGATGCTTTGCTGAGATTTCAGGAGGATTGCCCATGAAGGAGGACAAAAGTCAAGTGTTGGTATTGAACGATCCATTTAGTGATTCCCAAAGGTTGGCTTCAGAGATTTTTAACTGTCAAGCAGGATATCGAACAATGAAGTTTACCTCTAGGGGATGTAAAGGGAGTTGGATTGGAGCAGAGTAGAGGACCGGGTTAAGAAAAAGGTCCAGACTTGTACGGCCTGCACGTTATCGAGCTTGGGTTGTATCAATCTCATCATATTTAATATATTTCCTGCCATGCTACATTTTTTTTACAAATTTTCAGGTTACCATCAAAGGTTAATAAGTGCTTGATTGCTATTTTCCTGCTCTTTGGCTAGTTGGTCTCTTATTGCTCGTCCCCTTGACCACGGGGGTTTTTGGGGATTCATGAACTTCATTTATTTAATCAAGCACTTCTTGCTAAATGGCTCTGGAGAATATGCAAAAAAGAAGAAGGCTAGATCATGATTAAATCCTCTAAAAAAATATAATTTTGTGTGGTTGGTCTTGGAATTAGCCGATCAACCATAAATGGAAGAGGGGTTCGGTTCGGGTGTGTGGAAAGGGTGGGTCATGGTCCTCGATGCCCTATGTCAAGTTATTAGTGTGGTGGGTGGCGATGGGGCTTCCACTCTCTTTTGGAAGGATCATTGATGGGGTGACTGCAGGCTTCGTGACGCTTATCTCACTCTTTATGAGTCTGCTAGGGGCAAATTCCTATGGGTACAACAGATCTGGTCAGCATGGGAGAACGAAAGGGGAAAAGAAGGCCTAACCACAACTTCTTCAGGAGGACCCTTGTCTCGGAATCCGCCACCGCTTCCTCTGGCACAGAATCGGCCTTCGGCACCACCGCCTCTGCCTCCACCTCGCCCCCCTCTGAAACCACCCCTGCCTCTACTAGGAGGTCTCATGGTGGTGGGTGGTAAAAGAGAAAAACCCTAGAAATCGCAGATAAGAAGAAGAGGGGGAGACGAGAAGCAACAATTGGCGGGATAGGTCTCTCTTTCAAGCATGCGCGCGCGCGCTCGAGAGAGAGAGAGAGGAGAGAGAGAGAGAGAGTTTTCTTTTTAAACGGTCCCTCCCATATAACAGATATGGGGATAGTTTCAAAATAACGTAGGGAGATAGATATGTAGACACAAACTTTTTTTTTAATATATCCGCAAATAACCTCTTTGTGATTTGAACGTTAATTAGTCCATTTTTTCTGACCGGCAAGCTGGGGGTAGAATCGCCCAATGCAGCTTGAATTGGGTTTGAAGTGTTTTTTCTCTCTCTATATATAATATAGAAAACATATGATGGTTTTGTTATTAATACATTAAGGTGGTACACACCCTTGTTTGCATAGATCTAGCCATCAAATGGTAAATCTAACAATACATATGTCTTTTAGCATGATTTAGTTAGTATATTAAAATGCTTTATCATGTTTAATACACCATAAGATTCTATTTTTGAGATAGTGAAAATCAACAATTCATAATTTATGAAAACAATAATGGTTTAAAAATAATATAAAACATCATATTTGAGTTCACTTTTAACACACGAAAATAATAATTAGAGTATGTTAAGCATGATCTAATGGTTAGATTTAAGGTTTTGGAGTTCAGATCCATGTAAATCAAACATGTACCATCATAAGCACTCATATATATATATATATATATAACATTTGGATTGGGTTTACCATGCTCTATTTATTATTTTTGTGCGTTAAATTATAAAATTGACTGAACCATGATATTTCATTCCATTTTTTACCACCCTTGTTTCCATGAATTGTGAGCTGATGATTTTTACTCTCTTAAAAATAAGATCTTATATTGTATTAAACATGATAAAACTTTTTAACATAATAAATAAATGATGCTAAACATATCTATATAGTTAGATCTAACTTTTGGTGGCTAGATCCATACAAGCAAAGGTGTGTACTACCATATGGTATCATGATACAAAACCACCATATATTTATATAATGTTTTTTATTTAAAAACATTTTTCATGTACACCCATTCAAAATAATTTGATTTAGACAGATTTGTGCCTTTTTTTTAAAGATGGATAGTCCCTTGACAAATGTTTTTTTTTTCATGAAGGATGGAGAAATTAACCACCCTTAGGATTAAGGATGGCAGTGGACCAAGGAAAAACACGAATCCGTCCGAACCTGCTCCATTTGGACTAAGGATGGAGGACATAAAACGAAGAATGGACCAGAGATGAAGGTGAAAATCAAAACTAATACGGGGATGGACTTACTCTTGCCCCCACATCGCCCCACCCCACCCCCATTCTCGTCTCCGATCTCCATTAATGAAATTATTAATATACTCTTATATATATAACCCTAAACCCTTCCTTTCCTTATTTTGTTCTTATTTATCTTAAAATAGGAATAAAGTTATTTTGAGATGAAAATGGGGATAGGAACAACTATTTTGAGACGGAGATAGACCGGAGATGGAGGGCAAAATTGTGAGACGAGGTGAAGACCTTGTCCCCCACACCCACCTTAATCCACTGCCATCCCTAATTGGGATCAGAGACCTAGTTGCACTAACTCAACCTGCCGTACTAAAGATCTGTTCCATCGGTGAGCAAGGGCTTATCCCTTGTCCTCATTAATGCAAGGGGTTTGACACTCATGAGAATGAAGCCTTGACCTCCCATCTAGTGGCTAAGGTGCACCAAAGGGGTTTCCTTGACAAATGATTCCAAAAGCAAAACCAAAAGTAAACACAATGGAGAAGAAGTTGAGGAAAAAGTGTGAATTTACACTGACAAACACATGCATCCATGTTATGAAAGGTTTGCTACTACTTGCTGGTGACCTGACCTCCACCTTGAAGAAACTGGAAGGAAATTATGAAAATTTCTTTTTTAAAGAACAAGCAACTCTGCATGTTGAGCACCTTTTACCAAGCTAGTCAAGATAGTGGTCATAGTTGCCATATACTTCTTGTTATATGGAAAAACTTGCTTCTTTGGAAGCTTGCTTTAGAAGTGAGACATTCCTCGCTTTTCTAAAAGGAGGGAGGGCTTTGAGAAACCTACTTTAGAAATATAGAAAACTTGATTTTTTTAGTGGGAAGCTCGCTTCTTAATCGATTGTCTTTCGCTTGCTTAATGTTTTCTTCTCACTTATTTTCCCTCAATTATTAAAAAAATATAATTTTTGTATAACAATAGATGAAAATTATAATTAAGTGATTTAAAAAATGCATCTAAATATTGAAAATTCATAATCCAAAACATGTTGCTCACTAAATGAATGATAAAAATCTAACATAAAGTTCAATCAATGAAAAGCTCAATCCCTGTCGATTATGATTGGTTCTAGATTTTTAACATTCCTTTGCTTGGATGGTCTCCCTTTCCTATATATATAATAAAATTGATCCTTAAACCTACTGAATTAAGCTCAAACTCCCTCATTTACAATATGTAGACTTTATTTTAAAGCTGTAAGCAATAGAGTTTAGACCTAAACGTATTGCTTGAAATCCAAACACTTCAATCATCTAGAATTTATGCTATGAAATATATGTAAAGTGTATTTATTATTAGTTAATGAGCTTATACAAGTCGAGCCGAACACCTGGTGTGCGTGTTTTGCTAGCTGAAACTATTTTACGAGTTCAAACTAGCAATTTATGAGTGTTTCAACACGCTGTCGACATTATTTTTGGCACTGGTGACTGGCCATGGGGAGTCCTCCTATTGTCCAAAACAAGACCAACTCATTCATTCACATTTATCACATTCCATAGAAAGAGAAGCTGCCTGGTGCTTGCACTCCCATTATGTGACTTTTTCTGACGTGTGCGAGAGAGGGAGAGAGTCATATGACAAAATCTGTTGCGAGAGAGAGTTGGTACTCTCTACTCTGGCACTTCAAGAGAGAGAGAGAGAGCAATATAACAAAATCTTTGGTATCCGACACTCCACAAGAGGATTGGCTGAGACTACCCACTTGACCTTCTCCTTCACTAGAGCCCAGATTGTTTAAGATATCCCTCCATCTCTATGCCACAAAAACCTGCAGAATACATTGAATTCGCTTTCCTTGTTATTTCAGCTCATCTGGGTCGAACTGTGTTCTCGGATTTGGGTCTAGACTTCAGAGTCTTGTTGTGGGGATATATGGCTACGAAGGTCAAGTCTGATGGCTGTGGTATTGATGAAGCAAGCAGAGCCATGTACACCACCTTCTGCAATGCTGCAAATTCCCTCTCTCAGCTTTACACTCTGGCTGAGGGTCAACAGAAACTGGCGTTCAAAGCAGGGGAGCGCCATGCCTTGGTATTGTAATCCTCCCTTTGTTTCTCACATATATCTTTCAATCAATATAGAGTCCACAATCCTACTGGATTATCTTTAAAACACAATTTTTTTTTTCAAATTTAGGTTAACATTTTTCTTTTCATTATTACCAATTGGTATATATGGCTGGCCCACCACATAACATATTTTTGTATATACATTAATTGGTTGTCTTTGTTATTGTTTATTTACAATAAAAATTAACATAAATTGCATCTTTCTTTTTTCTTTTTTAATATAGGATTAATGGGTGTACATGTTTTCTTTCTGGAGTAGTTAATTATCGAGTTTTGTATAAGTTCCAGGCCATTTATTTTCCAGGCCCTCCAGACTCCTTTAAAAAACATATTTTCGTGTGTTTTTTACTTAATCTAAGCCAGTAGATGTAATCTCTATGCTTATTTATTTGAAAACATGTATTTGTTTAAACATCTTTCATGTTTAGATGTGTTTTTAGCTCCAAAAAAAAAGTCAACGGTTCATATTACACCAAAAACTTGATTAACTAAGAATCAATAATTTTGTTAAATTGATTTAATCTAAATCATGGTTCTTAGTGAATAAGTAATGATAAACACATCTATAGGTTTGGATTGAGCAAAAAACACATGCAAGTGTGTTTTTTAAAAGAGTCTGGGACGGACTAGATTCTAGAACCTGCACATTACTCATTAATTATCAGTTCCTTTTATGTTGTGTATGCATATGAAGAATGCAAACCGATTGACCAACTCAACTATATTACACACATGTCTTTGAACTGCAGTATGTGTTGGCGTGTGTTGGACGCTTATTAGCGATTTGGGAAAGGGATGTTCAGTTTAGTTCTTTTCTGTGTTTTTTTTTTTTAAATTTTAAACAGTTATTTCACCATGACTTGTTCTGTCTAGCATTATGTTGTAAAGGTGTTTTATAAATAATATGCTACTTCATGGTATTGTTGTTTTAAGAGATATGAATCCAAAAATCTTTTGAGGTGATTAAATTGCAGGTTTATGTGCATCTTAAATCAGGTTATTCACTATCATGGAAGATTTTATGTGTTCCTGCATATGTGTGCATGTACTTTCAAGTTTCTCCATTTTTTTCTTTTGAGGGATTGACATGTATGATGTTTCTTTAGGAGAGACTATACCAGTGGATGTTGAGGCAACAAGAGGATGGGAAAAAAATTGCTGGGGCAGATGTTGTCACTCATCTTCAGGTTTGGATCGCTTACACCATAGCTTTTTGGATGGCGAACTACATAGGCTGCTATAGTTCCTTTAAATGTCATGGACTCAGTTTTAGTATTGCCATTATCTTGTTTTTTTTCCTGCAAAGTGATTGTTCACATGCCTTTTCTTGTTCACTTTGTTTTTGAAATTCTCTAATTGTTATGGTTTTCCTATTTTCTCATGTATTCTTAAAAATTACATCTCTTATCTTGAAATTGTTGGGGGCACTTCTCTTGGAGGTGGTGTGTGGATGGGAAAGGACGGTCAGCATTTTAACTGCATTAGTCCTACATTGTGATCATGGAGGATCGGTGTTTACCATTTGAGGATGTGAAAGCATAATCAGCATTTTAACTACATTGGTCCTACATTGTGGTCATGGAGGATCAGATGTTGGCCATATATGGCCCTTGGATTTGAGAATGCCCATAGCTGAGATGGAAAGATCTTAAATGTTAAGAATCTAAACCTTTCCGTCAATTGGCTAATTTTCATTGGCACTAGATGTAAAAAATTGGGTTCTAATTTGTGGATGAGGTCATAACTTTACATGTTCAACTCATAAGCTCATATTATGCTCACGTAAGTTCTACTTATTGAACATGGTATTCGGATAAACCAGCTTTGAACTTTACCATTCCAAGAAAATTAGATTGTGACTACTACAAGCATTATTTGTCTAGACTCAGGTTGTCCTATTTGAATCGATTCTAGTTTCTAACATTTTTCAGTTGTGTAGCATTGCAAATGTGCTGCTTTCTGCTTTCAAACTTTCAAGTTGTCATTTTTCAGGGAATAAAATGATGAAAGATATTGGGTTCTTTTGAGTACTAACATTCTATCGATATCTTCTAGAGTTTGGAATAGGATTCCCTGCATGAGATTATTTTCTTCCTTATTCAGACATGATAAGTATTTGTCTATTGATTAAGGTGCCAATATGGTAAAAAATGGTAGGGTTACCAAATACACGGAGCTTTCTTCATATAAATGGTCATGTTTGGGGGTTCACATACAAATTTGAAGTCATGGTATTAACTCCACTTCTTTACTGAGATGTCCTCTCATCAATTGATTTGTTGAAGAATTTCTTGCCCTTGTTTGGTTGAGTTTGAATCCTGTCAAGTTGGTTGAAGCCAGTTATTATTTTTAAACTTCAGAGCTGACCACTAGGTTTGCACATTTAGAGCAACAAACAATATCATTATGCTATGTGAGGGCTGACTTGGAAACTGGAGTTATTAGCTTGTTATCTGAGCTAAGTTATCTTGGCTGAGATTACCTATTATCTGCATTTGCTAGGAGAAAGTATCATATGAGAAGGGTGGCCAAATGACTGCCTTATCCATGGCAACTGAACACTTCCGAATGTGTAAGATATTTAAACTTGTGGGGGATATTGTATGAACTCATAGGAGTATATTTGGTTGCATTCTCCCTTTTGCGTACGTATGTGTCTATAAACAGGGGTTCATCCAATAATGAGATTCATGATGCTTTTCTCACAACTGATGTTTGTGCTAATATACGAGCGCATTTTCCTTGGAGTTTGTGTTTCACCTAGCATTTCCTGCCTTTGCTTTGGTGGACAAGGTTTATTTTTGGTCATCCTCTCTCTCTCTCTCTCACACACACACACACACACACATCATGGTTTCATGCTTGCAGGAAGATGTACTCAGCTCATTGTTATGTCTATTTGTTTATGAAGAATATAATCTGGTATTCTTTTCATAATTTGGCTCTACTAGTGATACGGCCATTTGTTTGCTGCAGAAAAAGAATATTTTGGTGCCTTGGATTATTTGGCTAGAAAAAGGGATTTCTGCACAATGGAACCTCTTGTTATTTAATGATATTCTTTAAGGTTCAGCTAGTGTCTGGTTCAAATATAAACAAAAAATAAAATCAAATTTCTCTTTGCAGTTAGCCCTCAAAACGATCCAATTCTGTCTTCTTCAGTGGTTTGCCAAAGCTCTCCACTTCTCAAATCTGACCTATGTTGATTATCTTGTTTTTCCTGTTACAGGAAAGCTGCTTTTCAGCCTTTTTTACTTTCGAGAATTCATATCTGTCCCGATCTGTAGAGCATCAGAGAACCCTTTTGTTGTTTCATTCAAAATCCTTCAACATATACTGTTGATGGGTTTGTCCTTTTTTCCAATGATTCTTGGTCATTTTTCTTGGTGCCTTCTGTTCTTGTCTTTTCTTGCATGGAGTTTCCAAAAAATATGAGTGAATGAAAATTATCATCTTACAATCATTAATAAGAACCGGGTTAAGCCAACCACACTTTCTGGTTTTCCAATACTGAGAAATGTGCTGAAGGAATGGGGTTTATGTGATTATTTCCTTGAAAAAAAATTTCCATTGTTGCAATGTATGATAAGTTCTACCGCCTAACCAAGGACTATGAAGTTGGTTTATTAATATCTTGCATGTATGTTTGTAAATTCATGACTTGAAAGAGGTGATTACATTTCATGCAATAACAATCTAATATGGTTCCCTGTAAACCATCTGTAGGAACAGATTAATCTGTAAATTTGTACTCTGAAGACTTTGTGCTTGTAGTCTCATACATTGTTGAAGTTCCACCGTCAATGCTATTTATCATGAAGAGTAGCGTCTAAGTTTCTTATGGTATCCTCTTGACCTTTAGCAAAATGCCAAGAGTTGATGTTTAGGAAATGCAAATTTCCTTTTCCATAGATAGACCTGGTGTTACTAACTCTTAGCACCCTTATGAATTCTGTCAAAGAAAGAGAATTTGCTTTGGACATCAAAACTGCTGCTCATGAAATAGGTTTTTGTTGTCATTACATGGGCATAGGTGTCATTTGGAGTTAAGTTACGGACAGAAGCTTGAAAAAGGTCATTACTCTCATAGTAACTCGTGTTGCACATACACAATCTTGGTGTTTTTTTATCTTCTTTGACATTGACGTCTCTTGTATCTAATACAAAAGGAGGCCATATTATGTCCAATCATCCATGTACAATTTCTACAGATTTTTCATGGGCTTCTTTCTGGTTGTCATGTACCTATGTCACACGGACACTTCATTTAGCATGTGTATCTCGTACCGACACGATGACACAACACTTGGACACTTCACGGACATGATACGGCACTTCATCAACATAGTCAAACCAGTTTCACGCATGGTCAACATTGTGTCATTAATTTTATCTATTTTCTTGTATAATCTTATTTACTTATTTCATATTCACTTGAGTTATTTTTCTTTTAAAATTTGTCATCAATTACATTACATTTCAATTTCAACTTTGTTTATTATTTGATGTTTCTAATTATAGTGATTTTAAATTGTTGTTTTATACACACATACATCTATGTGTATGTACGGCTATGTCCCCACGCCCTAATTTTTGAAAATTATTGTATCATACCAAGCATATCTGCATTGTGTCCCGCACCCGCATCCATATCCATATCCATGTGACATAAGCACATAAGTTACTTTGGACATGTCAATCACAAATTTCAGCAGCTTGATGTTTGGAACATTTTCTAACACATAAGTTCAACAAGCATTCATTGTTGGTGCAGTCAATATATATTGAGATTACGTCCACTTTGAAATGGTTCTCTTTACCATCTATTCATATAATAATGGCAACAGATTTTGATTTACTTTTTCAAGGAACTAGATTACATTGGCGGCGCCCCATCAATGCCTCTTGGATGTCAATGGCAAGAGCCATCAAATTTCAACTCTTGTATGTATCCTAATCCAAGCACTCAAAGTGATAGTGATTCCCTCGGGTTGGGAGTGGATCAGAGCCAGGGGCCACTAAATTCAGAGCAAACAAGGCAGTCCATGTGTGTGAGGGGTCTCTCAAGTCCTACAAGGAATCATGTTCAACTTGGTCACTTGGAATCTCAGGCAAGATGGGCAGGACTTGGTGTTGGCTTAGAACATGGAGTTTTTTACTCTGAGCATGGGCCTTATTACGGTTCACCAAATCAAATGGGCATTAGTGGTTTATCTCTGCAGATTTTTACAAAGCCTGCCCATCAAAATCAAGATGTTGGCTATGTAGATTTCCATGAGTCGGCGATGGACATGTACTAGGAAGTCCTTTCTCATGGATATCATTCATACTATGTTGGGGAGCTTCTTGGTAATAGAAATGCTTGTTTAAGAGCTTTAGGCTATACGCCATGTTGCTTAACATGTGCCTTATTGCTACTTCACATTGAAATTCTGTGGGTGTTCTTAAAGTTGAGGATATGGGTTACTGCAGATGGTGGTTAAGAAAGCAGCCACATTTGACTTTTACCTAGAGTCTGTGCTTCTTGGAAAGATCTATGATTCTATATGGTACTGAAGGGAAGCAGTGGGTTTGTTTAGTATACATATCATCCAATAAGAGTAAGATTCTGACTTGGATGACAAGAAGAAATTTTTCCTATGATGGAATTGCAATTTGGTTCTTGTTGAAAATTGAAATTATAGTCTTGCTCATGTGTGATGTCCTGATTGTTTTTTATTCTTCCGTTTAGTGTTGAAATTCCTGTAATCCATAATGATTGTGAATGAAGTGCAGACAATTTGCTTTTTCACATTAAAAGTTCAGTGAAACTTGTCCTTTTCTTTGGGTTATTTACAAAATCATACCCAGTTTTTTTAATAATTCAAATTCATACCTAATAAATGTTATAATTCAAAATCATACCTAGTTTCCTCCTTATCCAAATGCACACTCATCATAATTATTATTGTTTTAACTATAATTAATAATCTTTTGTTATAAATTTTTACCCAATTTACCCTCATTAAATCTCTCTCTCACGAGGGTAAATTTGGTAAAATTTTAAATCAACAGATTATTAAATATATTTAAAACAATAATAATCACAATGACTATTGATTTTGAATAAGTGAGCAGAAAACTAGGTATGATATTGAATTACATTATTTATTAGGTATGATTTTGAATTACAAAAAATCTGGGTTTGTTTTTATAAATTTCAGAGGAACTTTTTATTCATGTTAAGGCGACTTTCAAGGAATCTGCCTTGATGAGAAACGATGTTTACCAAAAAGATGATGGAAATAATTTGTTCTAATAATGGCGCATCATCCTGTCATCTTGAACTTGCAGGTCGGTGGGAGCCGTCCACTAAAAACTGGATGGTCACCACCTCTCAGAGCGATCAAGCCTTTTATCATATCAATCTGAATATTTTTCCTTAAAAAAAAACGTAGTAGGCTATTATAAAATGCCAGTCCTATCTAATGCTTCTCTTGGGATGCAAACTTGGGGTTTCGACCTGAGTGTGACATGGATCCAATCCATATTATTAGATATGGGCAAACCGTGACCAAATATGTGTTTGGTTTGGAAATTATGGTTGGCCTTGTTAGGCCTGATTCAAACTCAGGTCTAGATTGCAGCCTGATTCACCAAAAATTGATGAAATGTTGGTTCATATATGAAGCCCTTGAGATCCCCCCTTCTCACCACTGAGCATGCCCAGCTTTGACCTTCCAACAAGGGATGTCATTCGTGGGGTTTGAACTTGTGATGTCCCGTCAATTTGGTGACATTCACAAGTCACCCCTACCAGATGAGCGGAGCCCTTATGGGCAAAGCGCGTCTCTTTTTCACTGGGGTTAAAAATGAACACCCTTGTGGGATTTGGGTGGTGGGGCGCACGTACTAAATGCGAATAACTATTTTGATGTCAAAATTGAATAGCACACGCCCCTCCTAGGGAATGACTTTTCTTCCATTTTGTCGTCTGGATAGGGATGGCAGTGGATTGGGGTGGGGGGCAGGGGGACAAGGACTCCACCCCCACCCTGTCTCAAAATCCTACCTTCAATTCCTGCACGAGTCTTGATTTTAACCTCTATCTCCGTTTCATGTCCTCCATCCCCGAGTTTTATGAGGTCAGGACAGCCACAGTAAGTACAGCAGGGAGAGCGAGTGCGGCAAGTTTTAACCAAGGGAACGAATCCCAAGTATTCGTACGCCTCTATAAAAAGGAGACAGGTGGCCTTAGGCAACTAGGCGACCGGTTTTTTTCTGAGTGATACCATTTGTCTGCTTCTGATTTTGGGGGAGATTCGATGCGCACCTCCACAAACTGCGTGAGATAGAAGTTTTTCCTTCTCTCTTCTACTGACTCGTACCCCACAAAAAGAACCAACAGAAGCAGGGAAAGAGGGAGGATTGGGATTGTTTTTGGGGTCACAGCTATGGCCTGAAAATCCTTGTTGGTGTTGATGCCTTTTGTTCAGGAGGTGATTCCATGAGAGTTTCCCCCTGCAACTTCCTGTTTCCTGGTTCCAACTAGCTTCTAGAAACCCCCCTCTGTGTGGGTGCTCTGGCACTTCTCTCTTTACTCTGTTTTGTGCACCAAATAGCCTCCCTTCTCCTCCTCCATTAAAAGTGGAAGGTACCCATCATGTTTCTGCTGTCCTGTCTTCGGTTTCTGATGGAGTTGGCAAGTTTGCTGGTGAGAAGGTTGAGGTGGAGGCCAATTGCTTAGATGGGGTACCCAGATTGTGCTCAAAAGTAGCTTGAAGAAAGATGGAATTTATGGTGGGGTGGAGGATGGAGTGGACAAGGGGAGGGTGCAGTGGATGGATTTCCTAGGAAGAGAGTTGGTTGAGATCAGGGAGTTTGAGGCCAGGTCATCACTTCTTTTGGTTCATTTTTGTTGTATTCATTGCCTTCTTTTACTATATTTTCCTCGTCTTTTTAATTTTGAAGGTACCAACTATGTGTTTTTATATAATTTCCACGTAAATGATCTTTTGTTGGCATGTATTTACCATTCCATGAATGTGAGTTACTTTTTTTATGGTTTGTCTACGTGTTGATTTCTTCTGCATAACTGTGAAGTTTCTTCTTTATGGTTTGTGCTTGTATTTATTTCTTCTAAATAACTGTAGACTTTTTTGAAGAACAGTTTGCCCAGGATTATTTTGGACAACATACACTCAAAGAATAATGGTATACACATCAGTAGGAATTGGCTTTATAAACTTGAAACTTTTCCAGTTATCCTCAAGTGGAAGTGATTGGATATTAGGTTTATGCCACTTTGATTCCCCCCTTGAAGGTCTGTTGGTGATCCAAATTACAGATAAAGTATGACTCATTGTCTTATTGCCTACGTGGACAGATTCTCTTTCTCTAGAAAAGCTGGCTTGTTAGAACTAAGCATAAACCTTGCCATTGAATTTGGAATTACCATGCGATGACCATGGTTTTAGTTTCCCCCTTGTTTATGAAGATCGGATATGACATTTTTGAAACTGTTGGGCTTATCAAAGAGCTGGAGTTGTTTCATAGGACTCCTCTAGTTAGTGTGACAGAAGTTGCATTCACGATAAAGAACATTGTTAAAATTGCCGTTTTGTCAACTGTTAGTGTCTTTCATGTTATCATATTTCCTTTGATCACATCTATCTGCCTTCTTTACATACCCTAAGGCCATGCCAAATATGAGTTCTTGTAGAAATAGTTGATATCAAAAAGTTGATACCTTTTGACTCATCAATGAGTTCTGATTCACGTTAGATAAGGTGCATGCCTACATGTGTCAGTTTGCACTAGGGATATTTTCTCATAGGACTCCCTCTCAGGTTCAACGCATATTTGAAGTTAGTACTTCTGGTGAATCTCTTGTTTAATTGCCTGTGCAGCAATACATATGGTGACTGGTGTTTTTTGTTTTATGAGAGTTGATAAATAGAAAATCTCCTGGGATTCTGATCATGTTTCGAAGTGTATGTTATGAAAGCATGATAGTGGCTCTTGGATGAGGGGCCTCAATCCCTTGTGCCTCATGTTTGATGCTGTTTACATTCTCGCATAGAGGATGGCCATAAGTTGATGACATTATGAGGCATGTCGATGTGCCCCAAATAATAGGTCAAGCGTATATCACCTAAGACACACTTGATACAAAAGAAAATGTCTCTTACCTATCACAGATTGATTTCTTATATCCTTTTTACTTTGCAGGAATTTTACATTGGCATGCCATTTTACTATAAGTCTATAACTTGTATTCTGATTTCCTGGTGGCTTACAAAAGTTAGCTTTTGGGGTTTTCACTTCTATTAGGTTTAAAACTTCAACTTTTTAGTCTTTGATAAAATATAAAAGAGATAATGGGTGTTATGACTGGGGGTAATGTCTAGAAATCAAGCTAAAATATGCGGCTGCCATCTTTCACAATTGTGCACATTCACGAATTTAACAATAAAAAAGGATTTTGGGGGACAAAATCTGCCATAACTCTAAAGATGGCAGCAGAAAATCATGGGACATTTTTTTTTCCATTATGTCTGTACCGTAACGCAACCATTTCCCTATAAGAAATGACCATCTATTAGGATGCTTGATGGCACTCTGTTCATGATTAAGACTAGAGAATTCTGAAGTTCTTGCTCTTACGTATTAAAATTGTGGAATCATTTTGGTGTTGAAAATATCACTAGCATTCATAATTTAGTTAGCATCTAAGAAGTAGCTGTTGGCATATTTTCTGTACACTCATGTGCCTGTGTGTGTGTGCACCCACACACACACACACACGAGCATATCCGCAACTGCATGCACATGCATACACATATATATTCTGCAAAACATTGTAAAATCTAATGTGGATATACAATTCTAATCACATTTACTTTTAAACTTTCAAACTTTTCTTTTGAGTGCCTGTTCTCTTTTTTTTTTTCAGAAATTTTTAGTTAAATGATATAATATTAGGTGGTGTATATTTGGGATATTCTCGTTTTATAACTCTATTAAAATTTTAACTTAACTTTTTTTGTAACAGAAAGTGAATTAAGTGCTATTTATCATAATTTTAAGGCCTTTGAAAAAGGTATTTTTCTCAGGGCATATCTTCAACCTGCTCCTACAGCGCTCAATTGTTGATGTTAATATGCTTGTGTTGGAAGATTTAAACTTGATGAAAATTATGTTTTAAGTTTGACTGGTAAGACAAATTGAGAGATGGATGATGCCTGACTATTAGACGAAGATTACATAATTTTATGAGCTATTAATAAGGGTTTTAGAGAAGGGTGAAGGGCCTTTGCATCAGTGGAGCATTTCTTTTCTGAATGGCTATTGAAGCGTTCTTGTGAAGCCTTGATTTCAAGTCCTCTTTGTGAATGGTCTGCTAAAAGTTACCCTTAACATTATTCCTTATCAGTATTCTCATCAGCAGGACTTGTTTAAGGGTATTTAATCCTTAACACCCTTAGCATGAGGTAATCTAAGATTTTGGTATAAAACAATCAATTAAATCCAAAGTTTGGTAATGGAAATAGCTACATTTCTGGCATAATCTTTTAGGTATATATGAAGATTTATCTGACATAAGATTGAGTATAGCCATCAGATATTATGTTATCTTAAATATTAGCCTCTTAAGTATTCTTCTAGAAAACCATCATGGTCTCCAATTACTTCTTTACATGTTATTCGAATAAATTCAATCCATCCAAAGTAGTTTGTGCTAAAGCATCAAATTCAAAGCCCTTGAATTGCAAATGTGCAAGATCAAGATAGTGACCCTTTGATGTTAGGTCTTCTTCAAGATTTGGAATAGTTGATCCAATTCCCGATTTGTACAGGTTCCATCAGCATTGTGGAAATGCAATCTGAGTCCAGTCATTCATGTAAATCCCTGTTCAGAATCCAGCATATGGCAGTTACAATCATCTGTGTTTTACATTTTTTTTATAAAATTTTCTTCGGTGATGATGGATGAGTTTTCTAACTATTCTATTTCTTTGATGCAGTGACTGGGAAGATTCAGATGATGATGAAAACAACCACAGGTGCTTATGTGTTATCCAATGAACCAATTTCTGTTTCTTCCTGTAAGCATAAGTCACATTTTATTCACACTGTAATCTTTCTTTACAAACTGGTTTTTTCATATCAGACATTTTGCCATGAGCATTCTTTGGATTAAATGATTTACCTGCACTTCGCAAAATTCATGTTTCAGCAATTCATTTTTTTGTATGATAGTTCTAATCAGGTTGATGTGAGAATTTGAATTCAAATCTACTTTTTTTTTGTCTTTTTGTTTGGGGGCCTGCGCATGTTTTAACTGGCTAATTTTAGTGGTAGCTACTGTTAAAACATCACTGTATATCATTGCATGCATCTCATCAGCAAGTAATATTGAATTCTGAGAAACCTGTATCTGGAAAAAGATTGGGCTTAACTGGTTTTTTATGCTGCTGCTTATTTTTTCATTCTTCACATTTGCATGCCTTTACTACTATATGAACAAAAGCATCATGGAATTTGATGGGTGGATCCTTACAGGTTATTGTCTTATCCAAGTGGTCTGAAATTCAAGCCCTCGTGGTTATTCCTCAGCTTACTTCAAAAAAAAAAACATCTAGCTTGATTTTTTTCTTCTAAAATAGGATTTGTTTATGCTGATGTTAAAGTGAAAAAGTGTTGTGTCTGAAATTTGTGTGTGCAATACATGAACGCATGGTTGTCAGGGAGGGAAACAGAAGCAGGAAACGTTTTGGAGAACAGAAATGAGGAATCTCTCTCTCTCTCTCTCTATATATATATATATATATATATATATATATTTATATATATATGATAGTTATACAATACGATGGTGGACACTCATGGTTTCATACATCTATCCACCAAATGGTAAATCTAACTATACAGATACATTTAGTATAGTTATTTACTATTTTAGAAGGTTTTATCATGTCTAATACACCATAAGATTCTATTTTTGTGAATGTGAAAATCAACGGCTCACAATTCATGAAAATAAGGATAGTTTAAATTTAAAAAATGGTATAAAACATCGTATTTGAGTCAACTTTAACACATAAAAATAATAACTAGAACATGTTAAACATGATCAAACGGTTAAATTTTGTTTTTGAAGCTTATATCTATGTAAATCAAGTGTGTACCACCATTAGTTATGAAATTAGGACTGGTAAACGATGTAAAACCACCCGACGAGATCGTCGGGTAGGGAAGGTAAAAAAAAGGGGTAGACGGTTCCCCTATTTGCGGAAACACCTTCCCCATTTCATCACAGCGGGGATGAAGATAAACCTCGCCCCCACCCCCACCCCCACCCCCACGATCGACGTGTGGGGTGAGGTTTATCCTCACCCATCGTGAGGGCCCTATAAAAAGCCCTCACGGTGAGCCTTCTTGACCATCAATAAACAGAGAGCGAGAGCGTGATGAGTGAAGGAAACAAAAAGGGAAAACAAGAAAGAGTTGCAGAGAGAGGGGGAGATACTTACCAGAGATCATCGTCGGCGACCGACAGGTATGCATTTTCTTTGTTTTTTGGTTGTCAGAGGGCCGACAACCAACCTTGTTGTCGAGAGAGAGAGTCGACCCCTCTGCATCAGAGAGGGGAAGGTCGGGAAGGGGTCGTGCCCCTTCCGCCTTTTTACCTAGCAGGCCGACTTGAGTCGGTCTGGGTGCGACCTAGACCAAATCGAACCAAGTAAAAAAAAATTCAACTGTACCGGTCCGACTTGATCGTACTGAATCAGACCAAACTAGTCGGGGAGTGAACTAGACCGGATCAAGTTTGACTAAGACCGAGTCAGGACTGACAGGGTCTCGGTTCCCTGTTTGGATCTGGTCTAATCTGGAGCAGACTGAATTTGGGTTCAGTTCGATCCAGTTGGTCTGAATTGATCCAAATTGAACTGGATTCAGATAAAATTTGGGTTTGGATCCTATCTGACAAATCTGGATCCAGATCAAAATTGGATTTGATTCAGAGTAGTGTTGGATCTAGATCAAAGTTGAATCTGGATCGAACTGGATGGATCAATTCTAGATCCAGATCAGATCTGGGTCTGGATCCATAACATAGCTGAATCTAGATCCAACTCATAGCTGGATGGATCAGTTCTGGATCCAGATCAGAACTAGGTTTGGATTAAGTCTGACAATTCTGAATCTAGATCAAAATTGGGTCTGGATTTAGTCTGTCAGTTTTGGATCCAGATCAGAATTGGATCTGAATTCAGATAAAGCTGAATCTAGATCCAACTCATGGCTTGATGGATCAGTTTTGTATCTAAATCAGAATCGGGTTTGGATCTAGTCTGATAGTTTTGGATCCAGATCAAAACTAGGTCTGGATCCAGTATGTCAATTTTGGATCCAGATCAAAATTGGATCTAGATCGAGTTTGTGATTAATTATAAATTTTGAAAATCCAACTGAGTTTTTAAACCAAACCCAGGTGGGTCGAGACTAGATTCAGTATACCTAGTACTCTAAACTCAGACCGAACTTGTTGTAACCTAGGATAAGTCAGGTCAAATCGTAAGACTTGAAATAATCAAATTACGTCTAGGTGTATCCAATATCCGATTAAGTAAAATGGACATAACTTTGCACTCCAAACTCAAAATAGAATGAGGTTTGGTGCGTTAAACTCGTATCGTAAAGGAAAATCTTCTTGTCCTCTAGTTTTGGTCAAATTAGGGGCACACAAATTGGGATTTGATGAGTCAACTTGGGAGGAGTATTTTGATAATTTAGTCAAAATATAAAGAAGTTATGTGTATTAATATGAACATGCTTGTGTGATGATCAAATCTTATTATTAGAGCCACTTGATACTCTATTGCGACCAGAGTACAACATTCGTACTCGAGGTAAGAGATATTATAAGTAATGTTAGTTGTGAACAAACCATATTGTGTTTCATGTTATTATTGATGTTGTATATTAGAATGTTTAGAAATATAGCTTTTCAGTGTAAGCATGATATGCATAAAATGACTATGCATGAGATTATTGCAATGAAATGATTATATGCATATGTTAATCATGTTATGCATATTAGAAAGAGATTGTTTTTATGATAATTTATGTTATAATTTGTAAATAACATGCATTGTGATTAGCCTTGAGTCTCTTAAATCTAGTCATGTCATGTGAATTTTATATTCAGATTAGCATGCATAACCCCTTAAATCTCGAAAGTGATGACCTGTAGAAATGACTATCTGGTTTGCTGCTAGAGTACAACCACTATGGAGAGTGGACCGCCAGTGATTTAACGATGTAGCGACTCTACTTCGTTGCATACTTAGTATGATACAAAGTGTGAACCCTAATATCATTCTGAGATTGAAAGTGAGTTCCATTGTGATTATTTCACAATATCACTTGTGGAATAACGAGTGAAAGATGAGCTTGAGCGTAAGGTTCAATGTAATGAACTTAAAATATGACTTAGGATTATATTCACACAATATCTGAAACTCTAAACAATCATGGATGGTTGAAAGTCATTATGGTTAAGATGTATCATGAACCATGCCTAGTTTGAGTTTGAGCTTGAGCCTGACCTCCCGACTAGTTACCGGCATTGTCCTCCGTGTTGTTTCGATGTAGTGCATGGTGACCCAATGATCACTGAGAGTATATGGTTCATAGTCTGGTCAACAATGTAGAATTTGAGTGTTCTACATGGGTTGCTACGCCCATAAATGGCTATGACTGATATATCCGACCTAGTGTTATAGTTTGGTGTAAGTGAGTGTTTAATTAGAGAGTTAAGGAAAAAATTTAAAATATACAAATCTTGTGTGGTGTGTCAAAAACTAAACTCAGACTAGGAGCTTAGAACCCACTACTGTTGTAAGTTAAAGTCATTTATTGCTTATGGATATTCTTTACTGAGTTGTAGATTCACTCCTTGTATAATTACAACTGTAGGTTCTAGGCATACTAGCGCAGTCATAACGTGATCGACTACAACTTTACAACAGAATATTTGTTACTTTATTTTCTTGTCATTGAATACTTATGTAATCATTATTTTCGCATGTTATGAATGATAAACTTTGTGAAAGAAATTGAGTTATTAGAAAAAAAAAATTAGCCATGTTTTCTTTGTTTAAACTCTGTATGCTTTCTCTTTAGGAAGTAATACCAACCGAACTTGGACTCGCAAAGTCCCAAATCAGGGTGTTACAAACGAGCTGAACGAGCAGAGCTTGGGTTGTTTGGGCTCTAGTACCACAACTCGAGCTTGGCTCATGAGCTCTTCACGAGTCGAGTCGAGCCCGAGCTTGGTGCGAACCGATCATGAACTTGCTCGTTTCAATTAATTTTTTTAAGTGTTTTTAAGCTTGATAATATATAAAATATATAATATACAGATATATAATATGTAAAACGAGTTGAGCTGAACCAAACTGTGAGCTGCTCATCTTGTTTCCTAGCCCTAGTTAGGGGTGTCAACGGGCCTAGTTTACTCGGACCTAACCCGAACCAAACCCTATAGGGTCCGGGTATGGTGATAAATAAGAAGACTCAGGTCTGGATCCAAAAGTCCGATTAATACATGGAACCGGGTATAGTTTGTGAAATTTTATACCAGACCCAAACCCGAACCGAGTTTCGATTATGGCCCATAAGTTTTCAATGTAAAAATGATAAAAATCTGGTTTTACATGGTATGGTCCAAGTTTGGTTCATGTAGTTCTTATTGGGTCCAGGTATAGTTTTCTTATAGTGGACCCTGGTCTGAGCCCGATACCATACCTGAAAATCTGGTCCAAGCCTGGTTCCACCTGGTTCGAACCAAACCTGACCCATTGATATCGTAGCCCTAGTTATAGTGGTACAGTAGCAGTGCCCATATATATATATATATATATATATATATATATATATATATAGAAAGAGTGTAATGGGTAGGTGCTAAATGAAATATGTTAAATGATAGGTGCTAAATGGGTTTTTCTGCTCTTTGGGTGTTTTTTTCAAAGTTTTGACCCACATAAATGTGTTAGGCATGGTCAATTTACGAGGAATCCACACCTGGATCTTGTGTTTTTGATGAAAAAAATGATATTTGGAGCCTTGAAAATTTACAAAGATTTTGGACTGTTGATTTTTTGAACCTTATAAAAACCCACTCATGAGCTTATCCCTATAAAATCAAGTACATAGACCACATCTGTATGGTCAGAATTTAAAAATAAAACGATAAAACCTGAAAAACCCATTTAACAAGTATCATTTAGCATATTTCATATGTATGGTTGATGTATATGCGATTCTGGGTATGCATCTTAGAGACCTCCCCTTCCATCTGATCAACGTTCACTCATCGGTGGTGTCTTCTAGTCCAGCGGATCCTGGTTGAGCTCGGCTTTGTTGTTTGTTTCTATCTGTCTGTAGTTTCTTTTTCTTTAGCTTCTTATTTTTCTATTTTCTATTTCTGTTTTCTTTCTTGTTCGGTTCATGCGTTCAACATTTTGTTGATCTTCATGAGTGGTAATGTTGATCTTCTTTCGTCTCTCTCTCTCTCTCTCTCTCTCTATATATATATATATATATATATATATATATATATATATAATGTCAACTGTTTTTATACAAAAAGATTTTTTATTTAAGTGAAATGCATAAAAAATGTATTTTTCATACAATGTAAATAGGTTCAAAAGTGATGGAAAACAGGCTTCTCATACGATGCCTAACGTTTTTCCCTTGAGTTCTCCACAATTTTCTTACACAAGTTTTGAAAACGTTGGTTTCCACTTTCCACATTTCAGAAACGGGGTTTTCCACATGCAAGTGGAGTTTCTGGTAACCCTGGTGCAATGTTTACCAAGGATCTTTAGTTCATCCTGCTTCATGCATGCTCACACTCACACTCACACACACAGAATAGTGCTTCACAGAGTTTTGATTTCTTGCTAGATTTTGGCATTTTTTCTCCAATTCCAATATTGCTTTGTGATGACAGAGTGAGTCCAAATTGTTGGATGTGGGGACTGCTTATTCGTTTTTTAAGGACATATTCTGTAGCTTTGGGAGCTGACACATTGTTGCAGGGATCCAGTTAGTGGGTGAGCATATTTCATGAATAAAAGTGATTTGCATAAGTTGTTTATGCATCTTTATAAAGGTTTCACTGAAAAGTAAGATTTTTGGTTGTATATTATGAGTGTTAGTCCACTTGAGAGAGAGAGAGAGAGAGAGAAATAGGTGAATGGGCACAAGGTACAAAAATTCCCTTCCTTTAGTTTAGTCTGAAGCTTGCTGGTCACTTCTTTCTCACTAAGCAGGGGTGAGTAGCTTTGCTTGCTAGCCTGAATACTTGCTGCATGATATAAGAATTAGCAGCAAGATAACTTTAACTGATGGGCTCTGCTAGGGCTTGTGTGTCGCTACTCCGGGTTTACCTCACAGGAGGGCAGGCCCATTAAGTGACCCGGCCCTAGGCCTGGTCATAAAAAAGAACTTTGATAAGGAGTGAAGAACCTACACCCATAGTAAACCCTGGGTGGCAGCCTGGTCTACAAGCATCCTCACCAGGTCAAGTCAGCGAGGATCGAATAATTCCTAAACGTCTAATCGTTTCTTACACTCGGTGGTATCCTAAATTTCACTTCTCTTTTATCTTTTTGTGTCAAAATTAAAACCTTTGTCCATCTAATGATTAGGTTGATGCAAAATTTTTATAAAAACACTTTTCTGGTGTCAAAAAAAAAAAAAACTAGGCGTTTCTGTGTGTTCTCTGTTTTGTACTCTCCTTGTTCAAAACAGCAGTAAGGGAGCTTATGTTTATAGAGTTTCTGCATGCAAGAATATTAAGCACCAATAATATATGCATTCATTTCAAGGTCAAAGGTGGGTGTGCTCTCCGATGGGCCACACGATCTCAACGGTTTACCAATCAGAAGCCTGTCAATGTGCGGTCTGTGACGAGGAGGGCAGGTCCCTTCGCCTAGCAAAAAACAACAACAAAAAACTGCTGCATGCATTGTCATGCAAGTGAAGAATAAACCTTTAAAAGTTTTCCTAAAAATGAAGATGAGTTTAGCATAAAGTCGCTAAACAAAGTAGGCACCTTAGTGGCCATAAAATTAACTAGCTTCTACCAAGGGGTGCTCTGGTTGTCTGATAGGAACAGCTAGTGCACGTCACCTTGTATTGGGACGTTGCTAGTTCAAATCCCAATGGTATTCTTGTATAACTGGTAGGGGTCTGCCTAACCCCAGCTTGCCTATCAAAAAAAAGAACAACTAGCTTCTATCAAACCATCTAATGATTGGGTTTGGCTGGTTTGATAAATTCTTACATGGCAACCAAGGGCATTTTCCTCAACCAAGTACCTCTCTGTTCCTGTAACTCTGTGAAATGGTTGGTTACTTATTGGAATCACAGAAGTTTTAAAGTCTAGGCAGTCAATCTCTTAATAGTACAGTCGTCAGTGGGTTGAAACCTAAGAGATTAAAGGAGCTAGGCAAACCTAACCAAGACCCACTTTTAAAAGCTAACCCTTCAGTCATGTGTAGTAATAAATTAAGCAGGCTACACTTGTTTGACAACACGGGGAGATGTTTTGGACAGCTTTCCAGAGAAAGGGTAGCCGTGGAAATTCCCCTGAGCCCCTACCTCAGACTATGCTATTCACCCTACTGGGCCTGCACCTCGGTCTCAGCCTGTTTTAAGTAGGTGCAGGATGTGCTCATGCCCAATAGTTAAGCCCAACCAGCATGTGCAGTTGTATCCTCTAGAGAGAATGCACATACTTTTTATTACATAAAAAAGTAGTTGATGATTTGAGAGAGAGAGAGTGTGTGTTCATGTATAGGTATGAAATTTCATATTTCTAAAAGGTTATGAGGAAAAACCAGTTATACGTTCAGTAAATTTTGCAATATTTTATGCGCGCTGCTTATATAGGGGAACACTAATTGCATCGATGAATTACTTATACAGTAATACCTTAGGAAGAGCCAGTTTCATGCTTGAGATACGTTTATGTAAGGTAACATTCCTTCTCAGGTGATATGACAGCAAGCTGAGTTAAGTAGGTCTGGTAAATGGTCCGTTACCAAATGTAAAGTGTTCAAGCTTGGTTCATTTCTTGTGTTAAGCAGATCTGAGCTTCAGCATGAATAGCTTGAGCTAAACGAGCCAAACACTAGCTAGCTAAATCATTTACAATATATATACAAAGAGAGAGAGAGAGAGAGGAAAGTGGTAGCTGTGCAACCCTTATGTGTGCAGCTACCATGGGATCACGCTGGCCGTCCATCTCTGGGCGTGATGGATGGCTAGCGCAAAAAAATGCAAATAAAAACACTGAAAAGTGAGTTTTCCGCATCGAAAAGGAATTATCAGCGCTCAGAACCGCTGCTAAAGCCTATAAAGGATGTGCCCGTCCTTTTTTTAAAAAGAACTTTAGCGGCGGTTTTGAGCACAGCTAAAGCCTTTTTTCGGCAGTTTTGACACTGTTTCAGCATTTTTTTTTCTCTAAAAAGCCCTGAGCGCTCAGCAGCGTCCCGTAGGTAGCTGCCACTAAATAATTGCTTCAAACTTGTAGCAATAGGATTTGAACTTTAAACTTGTTGTTTGCAATCCAAACACTTCAACCATGTGCACTCTATAATATAAAATACATATATAATATATTTATTATCAATTCACGAGCTTATAAGAGCCGAACATTGGTTAAACTTTTATGAGTTTGAACGAGCTCTTTATGAGCCAGACATGAGCTGAGCCAGAAGTGGTTCATCTTGTTTCTCAGCCCTAGAGTTAATCTACGTACCGTGTAGGGCTAAGACCGGATAGCTGCTCAATCTTGGCCTTCAAAAGATGGCTGTCAATGGGTCAGGTTTGTTTCAGGTAGCCGGCCCAGCCTAAACTGAAGCACTTGTTACATGCATAAAAATGCCGAGTATCATTCGGGTCGACTCAAATCTGACCCAACTAATATGTGGATCGGGTTTAGGTTATAATTTTTGTTAAATATCCACCGAACCTGGCTTGACCTGAGTGTCAAGTTTATTAAAAGTAAGCTCGTTACTTACATGGGTCCGGATTTGAGATTTCATTTTTCTAACCTGAACCTCAAAGCTGATAACTAGCTTTTTGGGCGGGTTTGCATACACTGTAATGGATTGGATACCCGCCCCTTTGACCCTGAAATTCATGTTCCGTCAGGTCGTGTCGATAGTTTTACAAAAAACTTAGTCAACTGGTTTTGACATTAACTGAAAAGGTTAGGGATATATATGTTAGGGAATAAACCCCTAAGAACTTTACACGTGGCTGCACATGATTGCCAGGACTTGACAAGTAGTTAGTTTGCGTTTTCCGGGAATTATTTTTTCGTGTAAGATGATAGATTAGCTAACCTCTTTTTGACCGTTGATTGTGAAAATGGGTGGCCGGGATGACGCACACGATTAGCGTGCACTCAAAGCGAAGGGTCTTTGAGCCCACACCTTCTCAAAAGTAAGGATTAGAATTTAGAAATAGGGGCTTGGGTTGGATATATGACCGGTTTGGGTCCGCTTATTTTGGGCTTAGTGGACCCATAGCGGGTCCGGAACTATCTAAGCAGCAAAGCGGCTTGGCTGGCTTCTGCTCACATGAACGCAATATTCACAAATATTTTGCAATGTTTTTGACGATATCAAGATTTTATTGCGATATTTTTAAAAGCTTATCTTCCAATATCACATTTTTTTTTGAAACATTACAATTTTTATCACGATATGCCTATCATTGACACTTTTTATTGAATTGTTTTTTATAGTTTCCTATTATTTTCTTTATAATTAAGTTTTTATTTTTTACATTTTTTTGTATACTAATATTTCCTTGAATTTTTAGAAAAATAAAATTTTGATTTCTTACATATTTTCCCTTGCGGAGAATGTTAAATATTACTATGTTAGTGTGTTTTAGCATTTATACAAATATGAGGGACGCATGAGAATGAGAATGATAATTTTGCTTAAATGTGTATGTAGTGATGAAAATATGCAGAGTTATACATGCATGTTGTGTAGAGTTAACTTGGGAATGCATTCGGCAACTTGGGAACTAATCTCTGGATCCAAGAAAGAAGGTGGATTGGGTATTAAAGAAGTTGGTAGATGGAACAAGTCTCTTCTGCTTAAATGGTTATGGTTACCTTTTAAGGAGAATAAAACATGGGTGGTGGTTATGAAACACAAATATGGTTTGAAGGGATGACTGTGGGAATGGGTTGGACAGAGAGATCCAGTATTTGGAAGGATTGGATAAAGCTATTGCCAACCCTTCTTGTTGAGGTTGAAAGTGGGTGCATAACTAGGTTTTGGAAAGATGAATGGTGTGGGGATAGGTGCCTAAAGGACATTTTTCTTTACTTATATTGGATTGCAAAAGGGAAGGAGAAGATGGTGTGTTCTTATTGAGACCAACAAGGAACCCATCTTCATTTGTTTTTGAGGAATGATTGCGCGTTATGAATATGTTGGTTCAACTTAAACTCAACTCTTCCATTGATTTGCCTGGATGGAAGCATTCTCCTAATGGTGTTTTCTCCGCTTCTTCTTGCTATCGTTCTCTGGGCAATCCAGTGACATGATTTACAGTAGAAGCTTTATTGGATAATTCTTTTCCTATTAGAAGCATCACTAGGTGTTGGTTACTCCTTAACAAATTGCTTACAAACCAAAGTAATGAAAAGAAAAGGATTCATCCTCCCTAGTCAATGTATCATGTGTAAAAGAAAAACAAGAGGATGCATACCACTTATTTTTGGAATTGTCAATATGCTCAAAAGTATTTTGCAAAAGTGTGGCAATTGCCTTACTAGCTTTTGGAAAAAGAAGCTTCATCTTAGGGATGTTCTTTTGGCTACCTTCATTTGGCAAGGAGGGCTAAGATCGAGTTTGCTTGGCGAAGCTTTGTGCTTCTCAATTGGCGACAAATCTGGTGAGAGCGAAATGCTAGACGTCATCTGGGCAGCGAGCTCCCAAGCAACATAATAGCTAATGTGGCATTGGTGGAGCTTCGATGAAGGATCAACTTCAAATGGTCTAAATCTAATGATTCTTTTATGCTTAAAATTTCAGTTTTTATGTAAAGTGCATGTGAGTGACACCTCATCATTCTCTATGTATCTATTCTCTTCTAATTTATGAATTTTTGATTATTTTTCTTTAAAAAAAAAGCATATCAAAATAATTGTTTATAAAACATGAATTCTGTATAGGATTAAGATATGTCTAATTTAAACATCTAATTGAATGAGTAACATTGAAATAACTCATTGCTAGGACATTGATGCAAAGTACTGCATAATGATTTGATCCGCATGGTCAAGTGAAAGATGTTGGTCATGCATGACCTTTGATGGGCATGCATCACATGCATGAACTCAATAGTTAAGGAAAGAGGTGGGCCCCACTCTCTGCTCAATGCATGAGGCGCCCATTTGTGGGCCTATCCAAATTAGGACATCCAAATGTGCCTCATTTGAATAGTTATCTAAAATGGTTATCCCTCTTGCGAAAAGTCCGTTGCATGAGGCATTAGCTGGAAAAGTCCGTTATATGAGATTTTTTATATGATAAACAAGTTAGGATATAGGAACAATGAGATTTAGATTCAAGAATCATTATGATCTGAATCCAAGATCCGATCCAATTTGATCCGTAATTGAGTTTTTTCTAAAAGTATTTTAAATATAAGTTTTTCTTTCAAAAGAACACATTTTTTGCCATTTCAAAGTTTTAATTGTTTTTTTTTTTTCGAAAGGAACGTGTTTTAAACGGAGTTTTGCTACATGCCAGAATTTTTAGCAGCTTCACCACGCTATTCAGGGTGATATCCGTTCGGTTTGGCCAAATGTATTTCTCACTTGGTTGGGTTAATACTACAACCGTTAATTCTGTAATTGGGTGACCCCTATCTTACTCTTTTATAACACAAAATTAATAAAGTTTTTTCCTTCTCCTTAAAGGAAAAAAAAAAACTAATCGCTCTCAATCCAACATAAGGAGTGGTGTCAATGGGTTGGGTTTGGTTCGGACCCAGGCGGAGCCAGAGTTGGACCAGATTTTTGAGTATGGTATCAGGTTCAGACCCAGGTTTAACCATGTCCACTATAAGAAAAACCATACCTGGACTTTATAAGAACTACACAAACCAAACCCATACCATACCCCGTAAAACCATATTTTATTTATTTATTTTACATTAAAAATTTGTGGGTCCTAGTCGGAACTCGGGTTGGGTCCCAGTCTGGTATAAAACTTTACAAACTATACCGGATCCATGTATTAATCGGACCTTTGGGTCCAGACCCGGATCTTAATCAGGTCTTCTTATTTATTACCGTACCCAGACCCTATAGGGTTAAGTTCAGGTCGGGAGTAAACCAGGCCCCGTTGACACCCTTAAACATAAGGAAAATATTTTATAATTTATTGCACATGATCAACATCTAAAGATTGTTTGCAAGCGATTCGTTTTTGAACCTTGAAATCTTGCTTTTTTTCTATAAGGACGGGAAACCGCTCACCCCTCGACCCCAGGGAGCCATAGCTTTGGCTTACAGCAACGAATAATGCACGCGGGAATCGAACCCTGACTGCCCATCTAACTAGGGATGACAGTGGACCGGGGCGGGAAACAAAGTCTCCACCCCCGCCTCCATCCTTGCAGGGGGATGGATTTTAACCTCCACCTCCACCTCCATCCCCGTTTCATGTCCTCCATCCCTGGTCCAAATGGGGGTGAGGCGGGGCGGGGCCCCATTTTCCTTCTGTCTATAGTCATTCCTTAAAGGATTGGGGACGGGGTGGGGCGGGGATTGAGACGGGGATGGGTGGGGTGGGGGAAAGCGTAAGTCCATCCCCACACGGGGATAGATTTTAACCTTCAACCCTGCCTCCATCCCCATTTCATGCCCTTCATCCCCGGTCCAGACGGGGCAAGGTGGGGCGGGGCTCCATTGTCCCCCAGTTCACTGCCATCCCTACATCTAACAGACAAGGCCCGTTCCAACTAGGCTAACCCCTTAGCCCTTAGTAACCTGCTTGCATATCATCTTCAAAGGCAGCTAGACCTGCTAGTAGAAACTTTTTCTCAATCTATAGAGAAACCTGTTTTTTTCCCTCTAAAAAAAAATAGAAACTTTTTTTTTGATAGGCAAGCTGGGGTTAGGCAGATCCCACCAGTTATACAACTTACCATTGGGTTTTGAACTTGCAACGTCCGTGGAGCCCCCCCCGTTGGTCCTGCTAGTAGAAACCTCCTATTTTTCAATGTTCTCTTGGTGTCTTTTTCTTCTTTTATTCAAGCTCTATAAGGTTTATTTAACCAAAAACATGTTTTGGATTCTTAAGAGCTTAAAAAAAAACTCAATGGTTTACATTGCACCAAAATTCACAATTGCAAAACTTAGACTTTTACATTGAAATTTTAAGACACTTGATGTTGATGCAATATGTGGTTCTTAACAAACGAGCCAAGGTGGAATTTTATTAGTTAAAGCTAGCAACTATGGCTTTCTACAAGAGAATATGGTATTACCGAATTCATCATAGTTGCTGTCCACACTTTTTTTTCTTTTGGGTAACAGGGGGAAACCACCTTACAAAAGGTCAGGAGCTCATTGGTGTAAAAACCTAAAGTCCCTTTTACCCACGAGGGAGCACGCCAAGCTCCAGCCCCATGGAAAGGGATGCGCACCCCTGGGTTTCGAACTCACGACATCCTTTCAGCTTGGCAAAGTTCATGACATGACTTGCCCGTCATATGAGTGGAACTTTCTAGTAGAAGCCACTTCTTTTTTCTTTTTCCTAGATCAAGCCCTATACGTATGATTTACATGGTTCATTTAGTTAACAACATATTTTGGATTGTTCAATGTGTTGTGTATTTCAAAGATTAGTCATAGAGATATTGATAATATAAAGTTCACAGTTGTTTCTGTTTATATATATATATATATTCAGTGGAGTAGTTAGGATTCGTGTGAGGGGGGGGGGGGGGCAAACAGGGGTGTAGGAAAAAAAAAACTGGTTTGATAGTCGGGGGTTCGGGGGCAGTGCCCCCCAATTTTTTTTTTGAGATAAAATAAAAAATGGCTACAATTATTAATAAAAATCTATTTCATAGGGACAAATCAAACTATTTGCTGCAGTCAGGGCTGGGCTGGGCTAAAAAAATGGATAAATGGAATCAGGGCTAGGCTAGGTCTGGGCTTTTACAAAAAAAAAAAAAATAACTGTTTCGAGAGGCAGGACTGGGCTACCCTAGCACCGCCTATATATATATATATATATATATATATATATATATATATATATATAGAGAGAGAGAGAGAGAGAGAGAGAGAGAGAGAGAGAGAGCATTATTTCAACATATTGGTCAATAAAAGACATCAAACAATGCATTGCAAGATGGCAATCCCCATATCCGGGCTATGATATGTCAAACCATTTCCTTGAATGTTCACATAAAATGCATCGCCCACACAGCCACCCATCTTGGCATTTCTCAAGACGGGCATGGTCTTCTCGAGAAATGCTGAGATGGGTGGCTGTCAGTGTCGCTGCATATAAATGCTTTCTTTCCTTAATGCCATAAGGATTCAATCAGGATAGAAGTTGAATGTTTTATGTGAAAAGATCAGGTGCAATATGATTGCACAAATATTTGTACATTGAGCACCTGATCATCCTCCATCTCCGAGACAGGCCTGTCAGGTGTGAGACCCAAGACCTGATGGAGGGTGATCAAGTGCTTAATGCACATTTTAATTGCAATCATATTGCACCCGATTTAGACTCGATATTTTATTGTGCTAGTGTTGCTCTATTGCAATAAACCAACCCTGTCAACATTGTTATGTTGGATCACCAACCCTTCAAAAAAGGTGGAAGAAAATGAGCATGGCAATCTTTTTCCTTCATTTGTAAACTAATACTTAGTAATTTCGGCATTCTTCAAATAAAACCGGAATATAAAAGCAAGAATACATACCGATAGACGCTATAGATGAAACGAGCATTGACGCAGGTACACATTGTTTTCCTCAGCATATCAATGCCCACAATGAGCTTAGGTTGTTAAGTCGATGGTGAGCAGGATCCTAAACCCAAATGAGAGAAACATGACACCCTTTGGTTGCACTCATCAAGCAACCATGCCTCTTTATAGACTTCTGAGAGAAACCTATAGTGGGAGGTTACTACAATCAATGGTTACCCTGCATGGGTAGTCACAATCACAACCCTGTAACTCCCATGAATCATGCTATCTTATAATTTATCCATGTCAAACTGGGTCACATCAAGTTAGATATGATCTATATTCCAACATTCTTCGGCTTGACCCATTGACATGAAAAAATACTTCATCAAGGTTGTACTGTTATCTCGATTTAATTTTCAAGTGGGTTGACATGTTATCCGGCATCACAAGAATGAACCATATGAGTCATAGAGATAAACACCTCTTTATAAAATGTCATATTTTTATGCACTACAATATAATTCATTTTTAGTGTTTTAGTATGTTAAGATTACATTTATGAATACGTTGGTCTTTAACCCATTCTATTGATCCTTTAACATTATTATTCTATTATTCTATTATTCTCTCTCCCCAAATGAGAGATCCTTTACACAGAATCAATAATACACAAAGTCATAGAGAATCAATTTAGCTTCACAGATGTGATTACATATAACCATAATGTATTGTCATACATCAGAAAGAATCAAATCGACTCATCCCCTCTACATGTTGAAAATATAATGTTGGTGCTAATCCTTTAGTAAGGGGATTCTTAGTCATTTCCTTCGTACCGATTGTATCAATACACACTAAATGATTCTCAGTCTTTTCTTTAACAATAAAGTATTTTAACTTTATGTGTCGACACAAGGTTGAGCTATTGTTGTTATTCAAGAATGACATAATAGCTTTATTATTAAAAAAAAAAATTAGTGGTCTCTCAATAGCGCTCACAATTTCAAGACCTATAATGAAGCTTCTTATCCAAATGACTTGAGATGAAGCAATGAATTTTACCTTCATGGTATGAACAACAGTTGTAGACAATTTTTCACTTCTCTATGATACGACACCACTTCCCAGTAGGAAGATGTATCCAGTAGTTGACTTTCTACTATCGAGATATCCTTCTAAGTCTGCATTAGAGTATCCAACGACCTTTAGGTAGTCAATCTTTTTGTAGGTCAACATATAGTTCTTTGTTTCTTGCAAATATCGCATGACCTTCTTCACTGTCTTCTAGTGCGCAATGCTTGAATTAGTCTCATATCTATAAAACATTCTCACAACAAATACAATATTTGGTCGGGTGCAGGTTTGCGCATATTGTAAACTCCCAACTACAGAAGCATATGAGACCGTTGTCATATGAGTCTTTTCATTATTATCTTGAATACAGTCCTTTAGACTCAATTTATTTCATTTCACTATGGGTGCTGAATCAGGAGAACAATTCTTTATCCCATATCTTTTAAGTACTCTAAGGATATAAGATTTTTTAGAGAGACCAAGGACACCCTTAGTTCTATCATGATGAATCTCAATTTCAAGGACATATGCAGCCTCACCCATATCCTATATGTCAAAATGAGAGAAAAAAATCTTTTGTCTCATGTGGTATGCCTAAATTATTAATTACAAAAAAATGTCATCAATATATAAAACCAGAATTATGAACTTACTCTCACTAGTCTTAAGGTATATACACTGATCAACAATGTTTTCAGTGAATTCAAAATTCAAAATTACCTGATTAAACTTTTTATGCCACTGGCGGGAGGCTTGTTTAAGTCAATAAATTGACTTTTTTCAATTTGCAAACTAAATGATTCGAGTCATTTACATAGAAACCAGGAGGTTATTGTATATATACCTTCTCTTTCAGATCCTTATTCAGGAAAGTAGTTTTCACATCCATTTGGTATAGCTCTAAATTAAAATGAGCTACGACGACCATGATTATTTTTAATGATTCCTTAGTTGAGACAGGAAAAAAGTCTCATTATAATCAATGTCGTCCATTTGTATGAAATCCTTTCCAACAAGCCTAGTCTTGTACCTCTCCACTTGTCCTTTAGAATCTGTCTTGGTCTTAAAGACCTACTTAAAACCAATAGGTCTTACTCCATCAGGTCGAGGTACAAGATCTTACACTTGGTTCTTTGTCATAGAGTCATGCTCTTCTTTTATGGCATTGATCAAATGTGTTGATTTTTTACTTTCAATGGCTTCTGCAAAGATGAAGGGATCATCATCAATGTCTATAAAATCATTGAGATCTTGTAAATACACCAAAGAGTCTGGATGAATAGTAGACTTTTTGGTCATCATAGACCTTCATACAAGTAGTTCAAAATGAACCTCTGTATCTTGTCATTGTTGTATATCCTCATCAACAATTTATTCTATTTGGGATTGACATTCATTGACTAGATTTTTTCTGACATTATCCAAAGGAACAATAATAGAAAAAAATGGGCCTTTATCCTTCGCATATATGAAACCTGAATCCTGCATTTTCTCAAATTCAAAACTTTGAGATGTATCTATCCCAATAGAAATATTTTCAAGAAATCTAGCTTTTTCTGTTTTTGCTATCTATGGTGCATGAGATGGACAATAAAACCTAAAGTCTTTTGATCTTTCTGGATAATCAGTAAAAAATTCACTAGTTGTCCTAAGATCAAAGGCTTTTATATGTGAGTTATACAATTTAGTTTTAACAAGACATCTCTATATGCACATATATGATAAAGAAGATTTTTTACCAGTTCATAACTCATAAAGAGTATTTTGGACAACCTTCATAGGAACTTTATTCAAAATATGCATCATTGTATTAAGCGCTTCACCCCATAAGGTTAAGAGAAGGTTTGAGTGATTCAACATCGCTTGAACCATTTTTTTAAGCATATAGTTTCTTCTTTCAGTTACATCATTCTAATAAGTACTACAGACATGATATATTGAGGTACAATACTTTTCTCTTTTAGAAACCACACTAATGACCCTTCATTTTGTCCCATCTCAGTGAAAAGACCATAATATTTGTCATCTCTATCAGACTTAACCACTTTAATAACTTCATCGATGTGTTTCTCTACTTTTTTCTTGAAGTCCTTAAAAGCCCCAAAAACTTCTAATTTTTTCAAATAATAAGTAGAGATACATATACCATGAATAATCATCTATAAAGGTGACAAAATATTTTTCACCCGTGCAACATGAGGAAAAGGCCTGCAAACATCCATATGCACGATTTCTAATTTTTTATTGTTGTGTTTTGCATCTTTCTTATATGTATTAGACTCCGTACCCTTTATGCAATCAATACATGGTTCTGTATCTGTGAAATCAAGGGATCCAATAATTTCTTCTTTTATAAGTCTTTGAAATTTCTCTTTTGAGATGTGTCCTAACCTTCGATGCCAAAACAAATAGGATTGATCATTCTTTAGGCCATATTTATTGTCAATCATTGTGTTCTCAATAGAGTGAGATTCTCGAATTTGAAATTTAGATTTCAAATGATACAAACCATCACATACATATGTAGAACCTACAAGAATAGAATTTTTAATAATATAAGCTTGGAGTTTTCAAATTTAAGAATAAAATCAAACTTTTCAAGTTTTAAAATTAAAATAAGGTTCTGACTATAGGATAAAACATAAAATGTATCAACCAAATCCAAAATAAATCCTGACTCCAACATCTACAAGTCCCAACGTTCTTGACATAAGAACACATCTTATTTCCTAAGAAAATGCTTCTTTCATGCTCTGTTGGTTTTCTTTTGTTCAGAAATGTCTACAAAGAGTTGGTAATGTGCACCGTGATACCGGAATCAATCCATTAGTTATGCAATGAAACATGGATTAAATTGCATTCATGAGAAATAAATGACTTATTACCTTTATTCTTGAGTCATTTCTTATGCTTCAGGCAGTACACCTTCTTATATCTTTTTTTCTTACAGAAGAAACACTTTATAGAAGAACCTCATGCTAGGGATTTGGTTTTTACCTGAGAGTTTGAACTCTTCTTAGATGTTTTTTTCTTGTTGTTCTTTTTAAATAAACGTTTCTTTGCCCTCGACCTATGTTTTTCCTTATAAGAGGTCATATGTGTACTTAGCACCCTCTTACCCTTCAGTCTTTCTTTCGCTTCAACAAACTTGGTCAATAGTTCATTAAAAGGCCACTTATTGTTGTGTGTGTTATAGGAGATCTTAAAGGGTCCATATTTAATAGGCAACGAGGTCAAAGTCAGATGGACTAGAAATGAGTCTGAAATGATGAACTTTACATAATTCAGCTGAGATACAATGTTTTTTATCTCTAAGATGTGCTATCGGATGTGATTACTACCAGAATATTTCCTAAACACCAACTTTGACATCATTGTATTGACCCTATCTTTATTAGAACTGACGAACTGATCCTTAATGGCTCTCAGAAATTCCTTCATTGTCTTGCAGTGAAGGATGACACCTCAAATGTTCTTAGCCACTCGAGATTGCAAAAGCAACAAGCTAAGTCTATTTGAGAGCTCCCACTTCTTAGAGGTAGCCTTCTGTTCGGTTGTATTCTGCTCTATAATAACGAGAGGTTCATCAATTCTAAGAGTCAAATCTAGGTCCATGTAACCTAGAGTGAATAATATTATTTCTTTTCAATCTGAGAAATTAGATATGTCTAAGATAAAGATGTTACTAGAATCGTCAATGATGAAAGAACTTGGTGCTGTAAGAAATGAAAAAAAAAACTTATAATTGCTCAAACGAGACTCATATTGAAAAGGTAAAAATTGAGACCCTTTATTATTTTCTTTTCGGAGACAAGCATAATTAGACCATTATTGTTCAACTTTAGTGGAAACAATAATACTTATAGATGCTTTGTCTCCTCAATTCATAAGGAATTGAGGTATACACATCTACTATTATACCCTGTATGGATTTGAAACATAATAACCTACATTTAGGTAGAATTATTGTTTCATAAAGTCATATATAATCATAATACCAAATCTTAACATGGTCTAAAGAATTCTTAATCGACATAATTTAGGTCACTTTGGTAAATGCGTGAGTCAATTAATCAAGATCTTTTATCGTAAACATATTTGTATTATGGAGCATACCCTTGCACACATGATAATGCATGCATATTCATGACAAAATATGTATTATATCATCAAAAATATAAATTCATGCTTCAACAAATATGCATAAATAAGTTTTATAAATACACATCATATTTGTCATGAATTTGGTCATAATTTATGCTTAAATATCATGCATAACTTAAATAACACCAAATGCATGTAAAACTTTTATGCTTTCATGAAAATAAACACCTATAAAGCATAAAAAATAACAAAAATATACTCTTATGTGTAAAACCCAGGGTCCTCATAATGGAATCAATTTAAAAAATGCTCTGAACAAGTCTAAAATGACCTCGGATCAGTCAATTAAGGGCCTGAATCGGTCCTGAAAGAGATAAATCGGTCCAAAACATGTGCACAAGCCCATAAACCCCTAAACCCAAATAAAAAAATCCTTGTTTCTTCACTAATTCATGAAAACAAGGTCTGTACATTTAGGAACCAGTGAAAAACCAATAAGAACTGGTCAAAAATGACTCTGAACTGATCTTGTAATGCCCCGTATCGGTTTAGTTTTAAATAGTACATGGACCTTATTTTGGACATGATCTAATTCGATCCAGATCTAATTTTAATGGATCCATGGTCGAATCTCGTACGTCTGGATCCAAACCCATTAGTTACTGGTTCACTGGTTGGATCCCTCGATCCATGACCTAATCTGGATCCATACCCGATCCAAATTGGATTTAGATCGGATCTGAATCCACAAACTGATCTAGAACCAGACCTGGTCCAAAAAAGAACCTGGTCGGATTCGGGTCGTCAAACTGATTCATATCTACATCAGATGCATAAAGTATCTGGGTCAGATTCAGATCCTTGACCTAGTCCAGATCTAGATCCAGATCCATAAAAATCAAGATCTTGGGTCTCGTTTGTCCGGATCAAACCCAGACCTAGAACCATAAATGGGTCCAGGTCCAAGCCAGACATCGGGTCCATAACGGATTCGAGTCCAGATCGAGTCAGACCCAAGACCGGTAGAAACCCGATCCACCCAGAACAGACAATCTGGGTTTGGATTTGGCCCCCTAAACTTAGATCCAATACCAATCCACATGGATCGGGCCACCCGCTGAGTCGGGTTTCACTGTAGATTTCTATAGTAGAACCCGATGGGCGTTCGGTTTTACACAAAAACCGAAAGCCCCACGTCACTCCCTCTTCAGGCGATCATCAACACCAGTGGTTTCGTCAGCGAAGGCCACCCCTCGGCGACAGATTATTGTTGGTGTATCCTCCCCATCGACATCGGTGAAGGTAAGGGGAAAATGTTTTGTTCTTACAGAGGGTTTACCCCTTCTACCCAGCATTCGCCGACTGTCGTCGCCACTGGCAGTCATCCATAGCAGCCGACAATAGCTGCCCCCCGCGAGGGCGACCATCCTCCGTCGGCTAACCTCGTCCACCGGTGATACTAATGACAGAGAAAAATAAGTATAAATATTTTTTTTAGAGGGTTTACACCATCTTCCCATTTTTTCAGCCATTGTCACTGGTAGAGCCACCTGTTGGGGTTAAAGTGGACGTACCGAGTCTCCCCCACAAGTGTGAATCGATGAAAACAATAATGCAATGACAGTGAAAGAAATAAAACTAAAACAAACCAACAACGGAAACAAAATAGCACACAAGAATTTACGTGGTTCCCTCTCAATTGAGGTACGTCCACGGCAACCAATAGGTCAACAACTTCCACTTTCTTCAAACAAAGATTACAGAGTAGCCAAAAGGCATAAGCCTTACAAACACACAAGGTGTAACAAAATGAACAAGAGGATATACCTCACTGAGGAATAAAGAATGAATGATCTGAAGAACCAGCTTGACGATGCTGTCACGAAAGAAGTGTAGCAACACTTCTTGCTTTTGTTCATTCCACACCCTTTTGGTGCCCTAAAAGAGTTTCTCACACCTTTTCGCTCTCTTCTGCTTCTTATTTTTCTCTCTCATTCATCCCTTAAATAGAGGATGAGACCCGTATTTAATGTGGAAGACTAAACGTCTTACACAACTTACAATGCGCCTAAAGCCACAAATCGCTATCCAACGACTACTACAAATCGCTATGTAGTGATACCACAAATTGCTATGCAACGATACCACAAATCGCTATTCAGCGATACTGTAAATCACTATTCAGGTTAAAGCACTCTTTGCCAAATCGTTATCAACAAATCGTTGATCTTCAAACTCTAAACAGTTGAATCGTCATTCAGCTGGGAGGACTTCTACAAATCGTTATCCAGCGAATACGAAAATCATCCTCAAGAATACCAGTCATCGTGCTTGGAATTCTGCAGCGATATTGAATGTGCATCGAACCAATGGATCCCATAAAGGAGGGAAACTCAACAATTCACCTCCTTCCCGACTTATGTGGAAGCTTCTTCCATTCCTACTAGGAATCGACACTTCTCATGCTTGTCCTTGGGCAATGACTTGGTCAACATATCTGATATATTGTCATCAGTATGCACTTTCTCCAGTTGCAACAATTTTTCATTCAAGACATCTTGAATCTAGTGGTATCGACCATCGATATGTTTTGATCTTGAATGAAACGAGAAATTCTTACTCAAGTGAATCACACTCTGGCTATCACAGTGAAGAACATATTCTTCTTGTTTCAAACCCAACTATTGTAAGAATTTCTTCACCCACAACAATTCCTTACTGGCTTCTGTAATGGCGATGAACTCGGCTTCTGTAGTGGAGAGAGCTACACATTTCTGTAATTTCAACAGCCATGCAACTGCCCCCCCTGCAAAAGTAATCAAATACCCAGAAGTAGACTTTCTACTGTCTACATCACCAGCCACATCAGAATTTGTGAACCCATCAGGAATAGGTTCACCCTTTCCAAAACACAGACTCAACTTTGAAGTGCCTTGAAGATACCTCAGAATCCATTTCACTGCTGCTCAGTGTTCCTTCTCTGGATTTGACAGAAATTGACTAACAACTCCAACAGCATGAGCTATGTCTGGTCGAGTACAGACCATAGCATACATCAACAAACCTACTGCCGAAGCATAGAGATTTTTTTGCATCTCAATTCTTTGTTCATCATTTGCAGGACATTGACCTGAGCTAAGTTTGAAATGGCCTGCAAATGGACAATTAACAGGCTTTGCTTTATCCATGTTGAACCTCTCAAGAACCTTTTTTATATACTTTTCTTACGATAACCAGATTAGCCCATGTGATCTGTCACGAACGGTTTTTATCCCAAGAATCTGCTTTGCTGGACCTAAATCCTTCATGGCAAAAGTCTCACTCAGCTCCAACTTTAACTTGTTTATCCTGCTGATGTCTTGACCCACAATCAGCATATCATCTACATAAAGCAAGAGAATGGTAAAATTACCATCTGAATTTTTTTTTACAAATACACAATGATCTGTGAAGGTTCTTGAATATCCATGCTCAGTCATAAAGGAATCAAACTTCTTATACAACTACCTTGGTGCTTGCTTCAATCCATACAAGCTCCTCTTCAGCCTGCAGAGTAGGTGCTTTTTATCCTTGCCAATGAAGCCCTCAGGTTGCTCAATATAAATTTCTTCTTCCAAGTCACCATGCAGAAATGCAGTCTTCACATCAAGCTGCTCAACTTCCAAATTCATGCTTGCAGCTATAGCGAGTACAATTCGGATAGAGGACATCTTTACAACTGGTGAGAAGATTTCATCAAAATCAACTTCCTTCTTCTGAGCAAAACCTTTCACTATAAGTCGTGCCTTGTATTTAGGTTGAGAGTTGATCCTATTAGTCTTCTGCCTGAAGACCCACTTGTTCTTCAACACCTTCTTCCCTTTAGGTGTCTTTACCAGATCAAAGGTGTGATTCTCATGCAATGAATTCATTTCTTCTTTCATTGCCTTAAGCCACTCAGTTTGGTTTTCATCCTCCAAAACTTCTTCAAAAGTTTCTGACTCACCTTGATCTGTATTTCATGGATGGTTGTTTCTCTCTGGTAGACCTCCTTATTAGAGTCTGAGGAAGTGACTTTTGGGGTGTTGGTTCTCCCTCAATTTCTGTCTCATCATATCCTTCCTCTGTATCATTGTGAGGATGTGGCATCTCCTCCACGAGATCCTGAACAGCCGACGCATCAAGGGGATCTAAATCAACAAGATCACCTTTACTGGACTTTGATGGTTCATACTTACCAATGTCTTCAATGGTCTGATCTTCCAAGAAGACAACATCTCGACTTCTGACCACCTTCTTATCAACAGGGTCAGAGTCTGTAGCCAAATTCTTCATATCCATAGCCAAGGAATATGCACTGCTTGGCTTTTGGATCAAGCTTGGACCTCTCTTTCTTCAAAATATGAACAAAAGCTCTGCAGTCGAACACTCTTAAGTGTCCATAGAAAAGTTCTTTCCGTATCCAAACTTTCTCTGAAACATCTCCCTTCAAGGGAATAGAAGGAGATAAGTTGATAAGATCAATTGTTGTCCTTATTGCCTCACCCCAGAAAGATCTTGGCAATTTAGAGTGTGACAGTAGACATCTGACTCTCTCAAGGATGGTGCAATTCATTCTCTCAGCAACCCCATTTTGTTGAGGTGTCATCCTCATAGTCCTTTCATGCTTGATGCCACAATTGGTGCAATACTGATCAAATGACCTAATGTATTCACCACCATTATCTTTCAGTTATGGCCTAAAAATACTTGAATACATCTAGAACTTGGTCTTTAGTTCTCAGTGTATAATCCCAGACTTTCCTACAGTGATCATCAATGAAAGCCACAAAGTACAATGTACCACCAAGTATCTTGACCTTCAAAGGTCCACAGACATCAGAATGTACAAGATCTAGAACATGAGATTTTCTAGACGCAATACTTCTATAGAAAGAAACTCTATTATGTTTACCATGCAAGCCATGAACACAAGGTTCCAAAGATGTACCTGCTGCACCCGCCAAGAGCTCTTTCTTAACTAGGACTTACAGTCCCTTCTCGCTCATATGCCAGAGCCTTTTATGCCATATCTCTATGGACGAGCCAGTCTCCACAACATTCACAATATTCTTCCAGGTCTTCGCTTGCAAAGTGTAGAGGGAGCATGTCTTAGTTCCTCTTGCTACCACCAAGGAATCCTTGGTTAACTTCTACCTTCCATCACTGAAGGTATTGTTATATCCCTTATCATCCAACTTTTCGGCAGAGATCAGATTTAGTCAGATGTTTGGTACATGCCTCACATCTTTCATCAATAATTTGCAGCCAACGTTTGCCATGCAAATGTCGTCAATGCCAACAATCTTCGACACATCTTCATTTCCCATTCAGACATTCCCGTAATCACCTTGCGAGTAGGAAGTGAAGAAATCATCCCATGAGGTAACATGAAATGAAGCTCCAGAGTCAATAACCCAATCAGTCTCTTGACCGATCAGAATGATGCTAGTGCCATCACAGATAACCATGAGCTCTCCATCTGTGATTGTGGTTGTGACACTCTGCTTTTCTTCTGAGTTCTTCTCTTTGCTCTTCTCCTTGAATTTGAGCTTTCTGCACTCCCACTTCATATGCCCCTTCTTGTGGCAATAATAACACTCGACATCTTTCTTTGAGCTCGAGTGTGAGTGGCCTCTGGATTTGCCATGGTAGTGAAGAGCCTTGCTCTTACTCTTGCTTCTCTCACAGTTTTAAATCACAAGTGCCTCATAGGTAGAAGGACCTAATGACTTTCTTCTCGTCTCTTCATTCATAAGACTACTGGTAACTTGGCTCATTGTTACCGTTCCATCGGGTGCAGAGTTACTGACTGTGACCACCAAGGTTTTTCAACTCTCAGAAAAGGAACTAAGGAGCAACAAGGCTTGCAACTCATCATCAAAAGTGATTTTCATTGTAGCCAAATGATTTACAATGCTTTTGATCTCATTTAAATGCTCTACAATAGAACTGCCCTCTTTGCATTTGAGGTTCACAAGCTTTCGAAATAGAAAAGCCTTATTCATTGCCGTCTTTCTATCATAAAGACTTTTCAGTTTGGTCCAAAGACCATGCACCAAAGTTTCTCTGGATACATGATAAAAGATACTATCATCTATCCATTGTCGAATGAAACCCACAGCCTTTCGGTCTAGCTTTCTGCATTCGTCATCTTTCATCTCTTCTGGTTTGCTGCTATCACCCTCTATAGGTCCATCCAGATCTTTACAAACCAAAAGGTCTTCCATTTTTGTTTTTCACAAGTGTGAATCGATGGAAACAATAATGCAATGACAGCGAAAGAAATAAAATTAAAACAAACCAACAACGAAAACAAAACAACACACAACGATTTACGTGGTTCCCTCTCAACTGAAGTACGCCCACGATGACCAATAGGTCAACAACTTTCACTTTCTTCAAACAAAGATTACAAAGTGGCCAAAAGGCATAAGCCTTACAAACACACAAGGTGTAACGAAATAAACAAGAGGATATACCTCACTGAGGAACAAAAAACGAATGATCTGAAGAACCAGCTTGATGAAGCTGCCATGAAAGAAGTGTAGCAACACTTCTTGCTTTTGTTCACTCCACACCCTTTTGGTGCCCTAAAAGAGTTTCTCACACCTTTTCGATTTCTTCTGGTTCTTATTTTGCGCTCTCATCCATCCCTTAAATAGAGGATGAGATCTGCATTTAATGTGGAAGACTAAACGTCTTGCATAACTTACAATGCGCCTGAAGCACATTAGCACAAATCACTATCCACCTGAAGCCACAAATCGCTATCTAGCGACTACTACAAATCACTATGCAGCAATACCACAAATCGCTATGCAACGATACCACAAATCGCTATTTAGGTTAAAGCACTCTTCGCCAAATCGTTATCGACAAATCACTGATCCTCAAACTCTGAACAGTTGAATCGTCATTTAGTTGAGAGGACTTCTACAAATTGCTATCCAGCGAATACGAAAATTGTCCTCAAGAAGATCAAGTGTTGTGCTTGAAATTCTGCAGTGATACTAAATGTGCATCTAACCAATGGATCCCACAAAGGAGGAAAACCCAACACCACCTTCGACGAGCAGCCCCAGTTGTCGCTGGCTACAGGCGGTCCTAATAGCCTACCATCATCGGCGGTTGCAGCGGGAAAAAAAAAAAGAAAAGAAAAAACTGGATAGGGATCGGCCTCCCCCCCCCCCCGTTCCTTCATGCTGACAACGGCCACCACAGGCGGTCGACCTCTTTTGCGAACGACGATAGTCGACCTCCGATGGCCGACTGTCGTCATACCCAGTCATTCTTCGATGCTGGTTGCAATGACTGTGGTTGTTCACAGCCACAGTAGTCGACCAGCTCTTGCGGCCGCCACAGGCAGCTAGCCTCAAGCTGTCGTTGACAACAGCTGGTCACCATTCGGCAGAGCCTGACCTGGCGTTCAAGCACCTGTGGTGACCCATCTAAGGTGGCGGAGGGCTCCTTGTGGGGGAGTTCTGAAAAATCGATAGAGAACCCATATCTGGCAACCGGTGGGGACCACCATCATCCTTCACCGGGGAAAACAATAGCTATTGTTGTCGACCCACAGATGGCAAAGCAGGTTATATGTTCCCCCCCGAACAGGGCAGTTAGCTACATCTCATGTTCGGGGGTTCCAAAGAGCACCACATATGTAAGCATGTGCGTCTCGTATCCCCATGTTTGTCAGCATTAATTAGCATTGGAGTTTGATGTGATTACAAAGTCTTAAGTACCCTCTCCTCCATTGGTGCAAAAAAAATGATGATTCTTGAAAAGGAGTGGTTGTAAAGACTTAAGTGCCCCGAAGATGATTATTTAAGACCCAGTCTCTGCACTACAGGATTATCCGAGAAAGAAATCTCCCCTGGAGGAGGCCATGAACATCAACCCTCTCACTCTCTCTCTCCCTTCTATTTCTGCTTCTGTGCACATCCATTAGAAGATCATACATTGCTCCATCAAGCACTGACTGATCTGCACATTGACTATTGTGGAGCCTGATTCAGAGTTTTTACCCTTACAGGAGGAGGGTTTGGGGGCTCATCCCAGCGTGGGTAGCATCATTCAACTAAATGAGTTGTAGATCCTGATTTAGAGTTTTTACCCTTACAGGAGAGGGGTCTGAGGGCTCCTCCCAGCGTGGGTAGCATCATTCAACTTGAAGAGTTGTGGAGACTGATTTAGAGTTTTTACCCTTACAGAAATGGGGGTTTGAGAGCTCCTCCCAGTGTGGGTAGCATCATTCAACTTGAAGAGTTATGGAGTCTGATTCAGAGTTTTTACCCTTACAGAAGGGGGGTCTGAGGGCTCCTCCCAGCGTGTTCATGGCCTTTTGCCCTTACAGGAGGGGGGTCCGGGGGCTCATCAACCCTCTCACTCTCTCTCTCCCTTCTATTTCTGCTTATGTGCACATCCATCAGAAGATCCTACATTGCTCCATCAAGTACCGACTAACCTGCATATTGACTGTTGTGGGTCCTTACTGATGAGCTTCCTCTAAATTTATTCGACTCTGGGTCCTTACTGCACTTGAAGTTGAGTCATTGTATTTTTTGTTGTTCGGTGGGTGATGAGGCCCTCCTCTACTCTCTCAAGACTCTTAGCTTGGACAATCTTTCTTTTGATGATTGTGGTTGTAATGTATCGTTGAAGTTAAAATGGGGAATGAAATGACAATAGAAATCGCTGAAAATTTACAAAAATAAACTAGACTCAATAACAAAGACACCACTTTTTATGGATTTGGAATATGACCTCCGGTTAGGAAGATATGGCCCTGACAAGTTGGTCCTAATTCGGGTAGCGATTTACAGCGATTTGCTTACTGAATAACACTACAAATCGCTATAGCGATTTGCGAAAGACACTACAAATCGCTATAGCGATTTGCGAAAGAATCTACAAATCGCTCTAGCGATTTACGGAAGAATCTACAAATCGCTATAGCAATTTGCAGAAGGCACTACAAATCGCTATAGCGATTTGCGGAAGAATCTACAAATCGCTATAGCGATTTGCGGAAGAATCTATAAATCGTTATAGCGATTTACGAAAGACACTACAAATCGCTATAGCGATTTGCGATTTGTAGTGTCTTCCGCAAATCGCTGTAGCGATTTGTAGTGTCTTCCGCAAATCACTATAGCGTTTCGTTGGAGACCCGAAAATACTACAAATTGTTATAGGAAAGCCTGATAATACTACAAATCATTGTTGGAAGGCCCAAAAAAATTTGGTCCGGAGGGCGCTGCCCCCTGGACCCCCGCCCGCTGACCGCGCAGCGGGATCCGTGCCGGGGGGGGGGGAGCCCCCGGACCCCCCTCCTGTAAGGGAAAAAACTCTAAATTAGGCACATAAGTAGAGAGAGAAGGGGGATAGAGTGAGAGGGTTGGTGTTCATGGCCTTCTCCAGGAGGAACTCTTTACCTCCCTTGATTTCTTCTCTAGAGAGAGAGAGGGTTTTACATTGTTTTACGAAGAAGAAAGAAGAAGAAGATGGCGATGGAGCAATGTAGGATCGTCTGTTGGATGTGCACAGAAGTAGAGAGAGAAGGGAGAGAGAGTGTTGATGTTCATGGCCTTCTCCAGGAAGAACTATTTGCCTCCCTTGATTTCTTCTCTAGAGAGAGAGAGAGGGTTTTACAGTGTTTTATGGAGAAAGAAGAAGAAGACTTTGAAGAGTCAACATCATCCTCGACTTTCTGAATAAAGGACATGTTTGTCCTTTTTTTGAACAGAGAAAGAAGAATACTTTGAAGAGTCAACATCATCCTCGACTTTCTGGATTGAAGACATGTTTGTCCTTTTTTTGAACAGAGAAAGAAGAAGAAGACTTTAAAGAGTCAACATCATCCTTGACTTTCTGGATAGAGGACATGTTTGTCCTTTTTTGAACTGTTTGTTTTTTCTTTTTTGAATGAAGGGCAGTTTTGTCATTTTCTCAAACCATTACTTTATGAGAAGAATAGCAAGAAAGGGTACTTAACTCTTTGCAACAACACCAGAGTCCGATGCAAAGTTATGTCAACATACACGGGAATACGAGCCCCATGTGCTTGTATACGTGGTGCTCATTCAAAGCCCCGAACACAGACGTGGGATTCAGTGAATCATCGGGGGCGAACATACACCACCCTCTCCACAGATGGTGGTTTGCCGATCAATAGCTCCCCCATCGCTGTCCAACTTCCCAATGTTAAAAGTGAGTCCGACGAGGGAGAATGCTGACATAAGTTCTGACAAGTGCCACATGAATGCCTTCGCATCCACACAGCAAACAAACACAATGGAATGTGTGGCATGGGAACATAACCCAATGTTCGTGTTATTCAAACATAACCAAAATATAAAAGCAAGAATGCATACTGGTAGATGCTGTGAATGAAACAGGTGTTGGTGCATGTGCGAGGCGTTCTCCTCATCCTATCAATGCCCATAATGAGCCCAGACCTTCAAGTCTATGGTGAGCAAACTCTCAACCCAAATGAGAGAAAGAGGACACCCTTTGATTGCACTCATAGAGCAACCATGCCTCTTTATAGACTTTTGAGAGAAGCCCGAGAATCGGTGGTTACCGTGCATGTTGCAATAACTGCCCTGTAAGTCTTATGAGTCCTGCTATCCCAGGATGTACCCATGTCAAACTGGGTCACATCAAGTTGGATGTAATCCATATTTCAACATGTAAGCCCAAGCCTCTGTCTGTCCTATCTGCAGCGCATGTGGTACTAATTGCTTTTTGCAATGCTTTAGTACAACTGGCTCCAGATTGAATTACACCATCTGTGTTGATTCAGTTGCATCGACAGGGAAAGCCTTTAAATATACCTCTTTTTGGTTCTGTTCCAGAGCACATCCTTTGAGAGGCCAAGTTACATTGATTAAATTCCGTGTACTACATGAACTACAATGGGATCCAACATATTCACCACTGGTTCTGAGAATTTGTTGGTCCCACCATAGGCTCATTGTGGTATTACCTCTGTAAGATTGCAATGGATCCATATATTTATTCAAATACCATCCATCTTACAGTCAAATCTGATCCAGCCTTTAAAATGCAGTATGCAGGCATAAAGCAGAAAACCTGAATATCTTACTGGGTTGATATCATATTTTCATTCCCATTAGACTTCATTGGTGAAAAACGTCACTTGAGTTGATGGCTTATAACAAAAAAACAATATCGCCACTTTGCAACTCGCAAGTCAATCCCATGTGCCAATATTCACTATGGCATTCTGTTTCTATTACGCATTTGTGCAATACCAACATGTTCAAGTTCATTAATCTCAGTGTTAAAACTGGAATTCATGATATTGCTCACTTGAATGCTATGACAAAGTACATTTTTCACGATCTCACTGGTTGTGTTCTATGTTGAGAAAACCAACCTAGTTTCAAACGATCCTGGAGCTGTGTGTGTGCGTGTATGCATGCACGCTTGGTATGTATTTATTACCTTGGTAGATTATGTAAACTCAGTGTCAAAAACTACTACAAACATCACGGGTCAATGTTAATGAACTGTAAAAGGAGAGAACTCTTACATGATAAAGCATGAGACGTCGATTACACAGAGGTTATACAAGAAAATGTTTCAAGTACAACAGCAGACTTTCCATCTACTACCATCACATAAACCATCTACAATGTCCTTTCAAGCCTGAAGCCACCTATGAGCTCAAGAACACACTTCCACCATTCACCATACACATTTCCCACATTATCTTATTGGCAATAAGGTTCTTCACAGGCATGATAACTTTGGCTTCTACTCACACAGCCTTCTCCAACCTTAGCCTGCCACAGGAGTGGCCTTGAAGCAAGTCTTCCATCATATGGACAAAAGGCAAAGATAGGAAAAAGAATAGTAGTTCACCTGCTGGGCTGTTTGCTAGTGCTTCAGCGAAGTGGCATGCCATTTTGGCATTTTGCAGTTCACTGGTTTAAAAAAAAGGAAAAAAGCCAAAGCTGAAATATTCTGTGAATCCTTTTTATTACACTTTACATGGCCCTCTGAGCTGCAAAACTGGACTTGGAGCACAAGCTGCATATATTATGGGTATGAAGCAAAGGTTATGCCACACTAGCACTTATTTACTTTTCAGATTGGTGCAGGAAAGGATTCTCTTCCCAAAAGGATTACTCCTAAGTGCTGGAAGATGAGGTTTTATAGCATCCACAAAAGCAGCATGAATGGGGCCCTGGAAAAGATAGGAACAAGAAGTTATTTAGTGAAACATTAACTTGGTCTGTGAGAAACATATGCTCCAGTATGAGATGATGATGATTAACCTTGGAATTGGCCAGAGCTGACTGAACAACATAATTCCCAAAAGGATCCTGCAAGAGTTGGCCCAAGCGTGGATCATCTATGAGTTCTTGAATAATGCAGGCTCGTTTTCCTTCTCCTGCTGATTTCAGACATTTCTCAACCACATTACTGCTAAATTTCTGTGTAGACAAGTGTGCATAATGGCCCCCTAGTTGGTCTATCACATGTTCTATTGCCCATGAAATTCTAAGTTCAAATACATATTGCACAACATAGTTCCTGCAGGTGGTTTCAAATAGAATTCATAAATTTGGAAGCTTCAAGCAATAACAAACATGAAAAAACAGTATCAATTTCCCATGCAAGAAAAGTAAAATGAGCAGGTATACAAAGCAAAATAGATTGCTAGTATAAAAGATGTCATGCATACCCAAATGGATCCTGTGATAAAATCAGTGCATTTGCGACAATCTCAGAGGCCAATAGGCGTCTTTGTTCACCTTCTGAATAGTAGAGGCATTTTTGCAGCACACAACAACCATGACGATGAGTTGCGATTTCAACACAGTGAGCTATCACAGCATCAAAGAGGAACTGCCAATTTATACATTTTCATATTGCATAAGTAGAAATCATCTGTTACAAAAATCTAGTAGCAATAAAATCATAATTTTATGGTCAGAGGCAAATATAAAGTGATAAATACAAGAACAAGAATATCTTGTTTTCGTTTGTATTGAGTTCCAATTGCCAATATCATGGAAGCATAAATATTTCCAAAAAATGTTGTATCCATTTCTCCAACAAAGGACAGAAAGCATCCTCAGCTAACTGACTAGAATCCTCAGCTAATTGACCGTCATATGAAAGATATTATCAACTTGAGACACTATGCCGCTATCTATCTTAGCACATACAGCATTTAAAGAGGTTCAGTACTCGAGCAACCTTAATCAGATAGAAAATTCTTCAACTCCCAATTAATATGAAAAAAATAAGACATTAACCATTTGTCTATCTAACCGACACCATCAATAATTTTCAGATGTGTTTTTTTTCATGAGGAACAGGGAAACCACCCTCAGGATCAGAGACTTAGTCATGCTAGCTAAGCCTGCCATACTTATGGTCGCTTTCCCGACGGTGTAAACCCGTGGCACACCCCTTGCCCCCAGGGAATTGCCTTGCTTTGTCACGAGCAAGGGACATAATGCCCTTGCCCCTTCTTATATGCAAGGGGCTGACATCCGTGAGAATGAAACCCTGACCACTCGTCTAGCAGCCAATGAAAGAATTTGAGACACCCAAAGTTCTATCACACGACAAGAGTAGAGGACACCAAGGAGAGAAGAAGTTGCAGCAGAAACCCACGATTCCTCAACACAAGAATCAACGCATAAGCCTTCATTATATGTTATAACTAATACAAAGTTTAGGGTACTAAAATACCCTTTTACAACATAACTAAATTACAAGAAGACCATTGAGTGCAAAATAACTTACTAAAACACGGATCGGATCCAGACCCGATTTAGACTCAAATATAAACACGACTTTTTTTCACCCTCCCTCAAGTTGTACATGATTTTGAACTATGTCACATGGGTGCGGGTGCGGGTGCAGGTGTGGGGGTGCGGCACTTTCAAAAACATTGGGTGCGGGGGTGCGGTAGGGCAAAAATGTAAAATATATATATATATATATATTTGAAGTTTTAACAGTTAACATTGTCATAATATCATTAATCATGCATGTAATATATCAACCTAAATATCAATCAAATAAGTCAAGCAGAAAAAAACTAAATTACATACCAAAGTATATCCTGATGAAGTAATGGATCTTAATCATTTTCTTCTTCATCATCAAATGCATCATTAGAAGGAAGTAATTCATGTTTGTTATGTTGAAATCATGTTCTCCCTCGAAGTCACACTCCTCTGGGTTTACATCCCAAAATTTGGATGTTCCTTGTCTGTGTTACAAACCCAATTTAAAAATGTTAAATACAATACAAGTATATTTAAATGAAAAACTAAGAAATAATCAAATAACTAAGAGAGCAAATTAATATCTGTATTCATCATAGGTTTGTGAAAGTAATCGAAGATTTGAATGAACATATACTAAATCCTATGCACGCTTGCTGATGAGTTTGTTTCTCTTTATGTTGTGGATTTGAGAATATGTGATCCAATTTCTTTCACAACAAGATGAACTAGCAGGCTGCAATAACAATCTTAATGCAAGACGTTGGAGAAGAGGTGTTTTTGATCCAAATGTTGACCATCATGTGATAGGATCTATATTATCCTCTTCTCTCGCGAATAATGCTGGTTCATATAATCTCAAAGATGAAAATTTTTCAAACTCTTGTGTAACTTGACGTAGAAGATATGCTTCTTGAAAAAGTCTTGTCATACACATATTTCTATGTCTTGATAGCTCTGGGTCTAGATTTGAAAAGACAACCAATACCACCAGCCCGCCACTTATTTGCATAATATTTTGGATTAAGAGAATGTGTCATGCAATACAAATGAGTGTTGCTCTTATCCCATCTTCTGACTAAAATTAAATGAATATGATTAAAAAATTCTAAATCATCCAATGCAGGGATTTTTTTCTTCATGCTTGAAAACTATAGCTTGTATTTTTTCAATTATATTATCCCACATTTCATAAACTCTGTGAAGAGTGGACTCATCCTTATCAACTTCTCTTAACATTTTCCAAATAAGTTAGCGCAAATTGAAGAAAGTATACCACTTTATCCCAAAACTCATCATAAATAATGATTTTTTTAATTTCTTGAGCCTTGATATCATCATCAACACGATAGAATGTTCAATTTTCATCAGTCACCATGTTAACTAAAGCACTCTTCACTCTTTTAATCCTTTTCACCATCACAATGATGGACGCAAAACATGTTTCAGCGACCAACAATTTCAGGTCAAAATACCTATTAAATATAGCATTAGCACGATGGTGGTTAACAACAAAATTCTTAATGCTTTTGACATTTCTTTCTAAATCTTCAATCCATGAACATAAAGCATATGTTTGTGAATTTTCTTCTTCTTTGGGGTTGTAGATGCTTTTTAGGGTCAGATTTAAGTTGTGTGCTACACAGAGAGTCCAAAAAATATGAGGGTACTCACTCTCCAAACTCAACGCTGCACTTTTACAAATTTGAGTGTTGTCTATAATGATTTGTATGACTTTATGATCACCCACTTCTTTTATGACTTCTATAAACAACCCCTTCAAATACTCTGCATTTTTATATTCCCCAGATGCATCAACTGCTTTCAAGAATATTGGGCCACTAAGCGAACAAGCAATGAAATTGATTAGTGGACGCCTTTGAATATCTGTCCATCCATCAGACACAATAAAAACTTCATTTTGCTCCCATGAATATTTTTTAATCTCCATCAACCTGTCCACATTTGCCCCCTCTTCTACAAGAAGTGTGATTCGTATTTTTTTCGGAACTTGGAGGCACATAGCCACTCAAATTACAATTTGCCAAGGATGTTACTAAATCCTTCCAATAAGGATTTCTAGCCGCATTAAATGGGAATGAACTAGAATAAAAATACCTCCCAACTTTTCTATCAAATTCTTCTCTTCCATATGTATTGAGTGTTGCTTGTATCGTTCCTCTACCTCCTACATTGACTTTTCTTTTTTTTTCAGCATCTTCTTGGTGGCTTGCAAATGGCACACTAACTGCATAATAATTGGTCATTGTCTTTCTCTTCTCATATTGTTCTTGTATTGTCTTCGCATTGCCTCATCAACTTTTCTGCATCCTGAAATGTCATGTCCTGGTATCTTCAACAAATGAACCTTCACTCTTGTGTAAGACCCAAGAAAATCTCTTTCGCAAAGCTTGCATTGAAATCTCTTGTTTCCACCATCTCCTTCTCTAGTTTTTGCAAGTTTATCTACATGTACCCATAGTGGCTCCACATCATCAATCTCACTATAACTATCAGCAAAACTAGCAGTAGAACTCACATGTTGGGATAAGGATGACGCAAGTCCTTTCCCTTTATCCGTTATTTCTATCCTGAAAACACAAAAAAAATACATTCAAAATTTTAAATTAATTATAAAGACATTATCTCGATATAAAAATATATAATATATATATATTATATATATATAATAAAATCAGGAACAATGAGGGACTCAACCCCTCCCCTGAAATAAGAGGGAGGGGGGGGGGGGGCTCAGCCCCTCCCCTATCGAAAATAGAGGGACCAGGGAGGGCTCAGCTCCTCCCCTGCCGACTCAACAAGAGAGCGAGAGGGAGCAGGGGGGCTCGGCCCCTCCATTGCCGACACAAGAAGAGAGCGAGAGGAAGCCAGAGGGTACGTACCTGCAGCCTAGGAGGTGGCATCGAGGCGTCGAGAGGAGAGAGCTCGAGCTGAGCTGCACGGGAGAGGAGAGGAGAGATTAGGGCAAAAAAAAATTGCCCTAATCCTCCTTTTCATCAGTTTTTTTTTTAACGTTCGAAACGTGGACGAAAATGACGTTGGGTGCATTGACAGCACCCAAGGTCGTGTTGACCGCACCCTGTGCTGCACCCGCATGTGCACCCGCATCGCGTCGACCCGGGTGCGGCACTTGCCTTGCCGAGTCCCTATGACATAGATTTTGAACTATGAACAACTTACCTTTTAACATCCAAAATATGTCCTTGGTCAGTCTCTTTGTGAACAGATCAACAACTTGATCAGTAGTCCGAACAAATTCAAGTTGAATCTCCTTCTCTTTCACCTTCTGCCTTACAAAGTGTTGATCTATCTCGATGTGTTTGGTACGATTGCGGTAAATAGGATTAAAGGACATATTGATGGCACTTTGACTTTGATTATCACATAAGAGAAGAGACCGAGAGATCGATTCTCCTACCTCTGTCAGTAGGTGCCTAATCCATATAGCCTCAGCAGTGGCGGTTGCCATTGATCGATATTCGGCCTCTGTACTTGACCTGACAATTGCTTTTTGTTTCCTACTACTCTAGGATACCAGATTCATCCCAATAAAGACACAATAGCTTGAGAGTGACCTGCGTTCATCTAGGTCTTTCGCCCAGTCTACATTAGTGTAAACAATGAGCTTATGCGCATTCTGCCCATTCATCCTTTTTCTATATAGAGACCATCCTTGATATTTCCCTTCAAATACCGAAGTATTCGTTTAACAACTTTCATATGCCCAACACGTGACTCATGCATGAACTGAGATACTTGATTAACTGAGTAAACAATATCAGGCCAAGTAAAAGTGAGATATTGCAACATCCCGACTATATTGTGATACCTCATAGGATCCTCATATGAATCTCCATCTTGGGAACTAAGTTTTTGGTGAAGAACACTTGGAGTTCCTAAAGGTTTGCACTCTTTAATACCTTGCTGAGAACATCAATGGTGTACTTATGCTAGGTGAGGGTTATTCCTTCAGTAGTTTTGTCAACTTCAACTCCAAGGAAATACCGTAGTTTCTCAAGATCCTTCGTTTTAAATATCTTATTCAAGAGCTACTTGACCTCTTCAATATGATCATTAGAGTTACCTGTAATGATAATATCATCTACATATATCAATAACAGAGTAACTACATCTTGGCTTTTGAATATAAACAGAGAGTGGTCAAGAAAGGATCAATTAAAGCCATATTTTTGTATTTCAAGAGAAAAGTTATTGAACCAAGAATAAGACGCCTGCTTCAACCTGTATATTGCTCTTCTTAGTCGGTACACGTATTTCTTAGGATCTCCTTCTGCATATCCTGTGGGTTGCTCCATGTACACTTCCTCTTTCAGTTCTCCATGTAGAAAAATGTTTTTGACATCAAGTTGACTAAGTGTCCACTGATGTTCAATAGCTAAGGATAATATGACTCTGATTGTCCCTATTTTTACAACTGGACTGAAAGTCTCATCATAGTCCTGTCTTTGCTCCTATGTGAAACCCTTTGCAACAAGTCTCACCTTGTATTGTTTGATAGTGTCATCCAATTTGTACTTTATTTTGTACACCCACTTGGACCCAACTACATTTCTATCAAGTGGTCGGGGAACATCCCAAATATCACACTCATGAAGGGCCTCCATTTCTTCATTCATCGCTTCAATCCATCTTCTGGAATTTGCGGCTTGATAAAATGTTGTGGGTTGATCTTCCTTGCCCAAGGAGGTTAAAAAGTTGAAAATCCATCAATTTTTTTATAACTGACCCATCTTTCAATCAGATGACGAGAGCGAGTGAATCTTCTAACATTGATGGTTGGTGCAGAAGTAGAAGGGGTATCCATCTCTTAATTAAAAATGGAGGGCGCCTCTCCTTCTCGTCGAGTATAAACGACACCTTTATACCTTTCTGGTTCCAAGGATGGTTATGGTCTCATACTCTCTTGGGTAGTCAACCTGTCAGCAGGCATAGTTCCCCATCCCTTTGAATACAATTTGAAGACCAAACATCATTACTAATAGAAAAAAGCTCATAATTCAACCAGGGGTGATAGATCTTAACTTTAGAGTCTAATTCAAAGAAAGTGGTAGATTGATGATCAAAGTTCAGTTCATTAAAAACAATGTTTCTAGATATCTTGATGTACTTACTCATATGATCATAACCCTTATAATCATCTGCATATCCCACAAATCTGCATTTCAAGGCTTTGCCCTGAAACTTATGCCTCATTGAACTGTCAATATGGACATAACATACACAACCAAACACGCGCAAATCATGATAATTTGGATAAACTCCATACAAGAAAAAATAAGGAGATTTGTTCTCCAAAATAGTCATGGGCAATCGATTTGTCACATGAACTGCCAAATGAAAAGATTCAACCCACAAAGTAATTGAAAGATTGCTACCATGCATCATACTCATTGCACTCTCCACAATATGACAATGCTTCCTTTTAGCAATCCCATTCTAGTAAGGTGTATAAGGGCAAGACACCCTTCTACTTATTCCATTATTTTGGAGAAAATTAATAAAGTCACGTGATGAGAACTCACCCCCTCCATCACATTGGAAACAAATAATATTTTCAAAGAAATGGTTCTTGACAAAGGAATGAAAATTTTAGAACTTGTAAGTCTCAAACTTGCATTTCATAAAGAAAATCTAGGTGTAATGAGAATAACTATAAACAAATATAAGATAATATCTAATTCTAGATCCAGAGGCAACTGGGGTAGGCCCCAAACATCTGAACAGAAAATTTCAAAAGGTCTTGAAGCTCTTTTATCAATAGAATGAAAAGGTAGAACATGACTCTTACATAAAAGACATCTAAAACATTTTTTGTCATCGACATTTAACCCTAAACTAGACTTGGGAATGAAACTATCTGAGACAAGGTTCTCAATGAGACGACTACTGACCATGCCAAAGATTTGGCTTATTACATTCAGAGACACTAAAGACACATTTAGGAATCACTAAAAGAGATGATAAAGAGAGCTTCAATTTGGGATCAACAGGGCGAACAAGATTAGAAGGATCTTCTTGAAAGACATACGTATTGCCCTGTCGTTTTCCTTCAGTGAACGTCTCCCTCGTGCGAAGATCCTTGACATGAACAGAAAATGGAGTAAATTCAACTGAAGCATTAATATCATCAACAAGCTTAGAAACAGAAACAATGCTTTTTTATATTAGGAGCATAAAGAACATTTGAAAGACTGAGAGATGACTTTGATATAGGAATAACTGAGTTTCCAATATGAAAAATAGAATGGTGAGATCCATCTCCAGTGACAATGCTATTTCTGCCAATGTAAGGAACAAGATTTAGGAGCTTAACAGTAACATGAGCTCGCCCCGGAGTCAACATACCAAGTACCTTCATCATTCTATTTTAGATTTAATCCTGCCAAAGCTGACAATAGCAACTCCTTTACTTTTCCACTAGCCTTTGGACTATTTGTCCCTTTCTTCGCTTTTGCCGACGATAATTTTCCTCTATTTTGAGGATTGAACCAGCAGTTAGCCTTGATATGCCCCCCTTTATTGCTGAGAAAACAAGTGGGAATTGGCCTTTGTTTCTGTGAGTTGGGAGGTATGTTGGGCATAGGTAATATACAATGGCCTCCTTTCCCATTCCTTCCTTGACCTCCCCTTCCCCGAAAATCGTAACTTCCTAGTCCTCGCCCATAGGCTACCCCTGTGGCAAGAACATCTTGTGTGCCTGTGTGTACATGAGACTCTTCAGAGAATCTTTCCAAGGTCATCTCATATTGAAATAGTTTTGCACGCAAATCTTCAAATATGGGTAGATCGGGTAAACACAATAAAAAGGTAACAATCATCTGATAGTCAGACCCCAACCCGCTCAGAGTTTGCTGCACTATGTCTTTGTCACTCACTACACAACCAACAATGGCCAGTTGATCTCTAATGGTTTTCATTTTGTTCAAGTACTCCATGAGAGTCATGAAGTCTTTTCTCAACATTTGAAATTCCTTTTTAAGAAACACCACCCTGGCCTGAGAAACCTCTGCATATGTCTGAACCAATTTATCCCACAGCTGCATAGCCAAACAGTCATCTGGAATTGCCACAAGTACCTCTTGTGACAGTGTAAAAGTGATATAAGCAACCAGTGCCTGGTCCCTTTTCATCAAGGTTACATGCTCTGAATTTCTGACATACGCTTTGGTAGATGCTCTTTTACTGTCCTTTTCTTCCTATAATATAAACTTTAATAGATCCATCCAGAAGTTGTTGTGAAAATAAGTTTGAACAATAGTTAACCATTTTTTGCACGTCACCGTGTGTTGAGACAATGCAACCTTGAATCCCGATGGTGTATGAAAGAAAACCAAATGGACTAACAAGAAAATCGATTAAGGAAGAAGGTGTGAGGTCACGATTCCAAGAGAATAAGAATGACAAAACGAGAGAGCAATATTAAATCAATATGGAAGAAACCCAAATAGAATAATGAGAAGAACGATTAAGAAAGAAAAGATGAGATCACGATTTCAAAAGAAGGCCACAATTTCAAGAGAATAACTATGACAAAACCGATTGGAATTACAGCCTTACCGAAACACAAATCGGAATCAAGAGAAGAAAAGAAAGAGAAGGAAACGTGGACAGAATAGATGAGAAGAAAAGAAGAATAAGAAAGCAAGAATATATATTACCTTAGAAAGAAGCGGAAATATCAATCTCGATGTTCATAAAGAGATCACAATCACCAAACCCTGGATCTTATGCTCTGATACCATGAAAGAATTTGAGACATCCAAAGTTCTATCACACAACAAGAGTAGAGGACACCAAGGAGAGAATAAGTTGCAGCATAAACCCACGATTCCTCAACACAGGAATCAGCGCATAAGCCTTTATTATTTGTTATAACTAATACAAAGATTAGGGTACTAAAATATCCTTTTACAACGTAACTAAATTACAAGAAGACCATTAATGAGAGTGCATCAGCCCTCTACAAAATAACTTAATAAAACACGGGTCGGATCTAGACCCGATTTGGACCCAAATATAAACATGACTTCTTTTCAGCCAAGGCCCCCTCCAATTAAGTTAGCAACACAAAAGTCAAATAATTTAATTTTAACATACCTCAAATGTAGGCATAGAAAAACAAGAAGATAATCATCCATTTTGATTAAATTATCAAAACTGTAGAAATCACCCAGCCGGCCAAGTTGATAACCGCTCATTTTACTGATTTGGCTCACTAATATTTTTGTTCATGTTAGTAGTAACTGCTACCAAAAAAGGATATTTCCACATATCGATAAAATGTTCAAGGACTGTTGATAATTATGATTTAAGAGATAGGATGAATGCATAGCAAAAAACAATTTAAGCCCACAACACTGGATCACATTTCCTCCCAAATAAAGTTAAATCCCCTCATATTGATCAAGAGGAATTACAGGTTACCCGATACTTGGAATCCTCTTCTGTGAATGTACAGAATTTCATCATCCATGTAATTGGTATTTGAACATTTCGCCTCTAATTTTTGTTCATTATGCAGAAAGTTAAGAATTTTAGCAAGGTAGCTGAACTAATGAGGAACTATACTATGTAAGTTATCTACTCATGTTTTCACTGCTGAAATTTTAGAATTCAAATCATTACATGTGCACTTTTCTTGAGAATTGTTGCTTAAGCATTAAACATGCAAAGGGACTCTAGACGTCTCTAAAATGGGTGGGATCGTAAACAGAAAAAGACAGAAACTTGTAATGTCTAATCACAAGGGTGGGAGGCCAAACAATTAAAAAAAAGTACACTTCTACATTCTAATATGTAAAGAAATTAACATAAAGAAATAAGTCAATGGAAAAACTACACATTGGTGAACCAGGATAGACAAGAGGCAGCAAAGAGAGCGAACCAAAAAGAAATTAACAAAAGGTTCCTTGTATGCGTTCAAGTTATATATCTTCTATAGGCCCAAATAAACCATGAATTGATGCTTTACTCAAAGAAGATGTAAACTGAGATTAGTCATGCATGGCAATAATAAAGATAGCAGTGATGCAAAATTATAAAAAGAGGCAAACAAACCACAGAACTACACAATACGTGCTGAAGAACAATTGCCAAACCAACAAGATGAATAATCAGGACAGAGTCTAACCATAAACCTTCAAGCATCTTATGAAATTATAAAATGAAACAGGAGGTAAAAAGTAGGGAAGTCAGAGAAATTCTGACAGTACTGATGAAAGCATATTTTGCAAGGTAAAATGTGCATTAAGCGTGAAGAATATTAAACCATATATGGATAATGATTACCTATATGTAGGAATATCTAGTGAATTTAGAGTTGGAATGCAACAAAAAAGTAAAGCAACTTAAAATAACAACAAACACATACTAAGCATGATATTCAGTGAAATTGGAAGTCAAAAGGGTTTTACTAGTTATGACTATTACTGCTGCTGCCACTGCCACTGCAACTGCTATTTTGATGTAGGAAAAGAAATGTTGCATAACAAATGAAAATTAAAAGAGATGAAAGCAAACAACTATCACGTAGAAGAGACAAATCAATGAGAAGACAAATCATTGTGATCACATAAATACAAGTGCATACCCAGCAAAACAACAATCAGCTAATCCAGGAAATTTTCCATGGCAACCTCACAAATCAAGACTAAAGATTTGGATATGTACCAAAATATCCTGCAGTTCTCTCACAAAATTGATAACAGGACACAATGATCATTCCATGGCCCACTAAAACCCAACAGTCACCTAATCCAGGAACTGTCACTGCAACTTCACAAATGAAAACTAGGGTTTGGAGATGTACAAAAATATCCTGAAGTTTTCTCACAAAATCAACAGTATGGCACAATGAACCACAATATAACAAACAAGAAAATCTTCCTATTTTGATACAATCCACCAAGCATGAATACTCTCTAATCACATTTTCAGATGCTTTCATCAAGAACAAGTACTCCATGATTATAAGATGCAGCCAGATAGAACCACAAACTTGATTCACAAACATGAAACAGATATTCACCTGGATTAAGCATCTTCCCACAAAAGTAAGTGGCCAACAGAACTGTGCCTTTGAATCATCCCATATTGTAAGGGGCGACCACAAGCATCCACAGTTCATCTTCATAGACTAAGCAGTCAGATATTTCTCTCATTTATCACAAGTACTTTGGGGAGATGAGGTTTTGTCTAGAAAAATACATGAGCAAAATACTAATTCATGAATTTCTTTCTGATAAATGTGTATCATTTAGGTGGCTTCATAAGCTTGGATGTTAGAAGGCAGAAAGTAATTCAGTTTGATCTTGTCATATGAGCAATCGCATTGGCATACATTTATATGCTTCTAATGGAATATGAGTGACCATAGTTAATTTAATCTGCCTTCATTTCAAGAATAAATGAAGTACATTCGGTATTTGTTACAATCTGGGTAGATTCTCATCTTTGTTCTACAACATCTTGGTCAAGCCGCATGTCACCTCTCAAGAACGCTATAAAAAAATCAATATTTTTTACATGAATGTATAAGGTCCAAAATGCAATTTTCTCACCAGGATATTGTTTTCAGGTCTCATCCCCATGTATTATGGAAGCCAGCCAAAAAATGCAACCTGACACATATGAACCTGCTCAACAACAACAACTACGCCTCCATCCCAAAACAATTGGGGTCGGCGATATGAACCAAAAAAGAAAATCATTCTGGGTCTTCCACATGAATCCTTCTCCTCCAATCATTTCTATCCAATGCTATATCCTCGGTGAGGTTCAAAGCATTCATATCCTTTCCTATCATCTCCATCCATGTCTTCCTAGGCCTACCCCGACCTCTTTTAATTAATATATTTTCCCATTTTTCCATCCTTCTAATTGGAGCATCATTAGGCCTTCGCCGAATATATCCAAACCACCGTAAACGATTCTCTCTCATCTTATTTTCAATGGGTGCAATGCCTACCTTCTTATGTATCTCCTCGTTCCGAATCTTATCTTTTATTGTATTTCCACACATCCATCTAAGCATACGCATCTCAGCTACACTCATTTTTTGAACCTGCTCATAGTCTTAAATTTATCTAGGTCAAAGTAGTGATCTGGGTTTTCATAATCATGTAACACATCCAAGATTAAGGTTGGCCCTTGTAGCAGCTTCCTGGTATGAAATATCACCGCTTCCATTACAATCTCGGTTGCTTCAGTACCATTCTCCATTATAAGCTAGCTAAAATATAGCACTCCAGATCCATGGATCAAGTGTATATCATGTTAACGTTTTAGAAATAGCTGAAGGCATAGATCATTATCGAACTTGGCTAATGATGAATTAATAGACATATGATGTCAACAAACAGGAGCCAAGCAGTCTGAGGGTGAGCCAACAGTTTGATATTTAAATAATCTGATGGATGAAAAAGAGCTAATAGTGCTGAAGCACAGATGTTCCAGTCTGACTAACATAAACCAATAAAACAACGAAATAAAGATCAAAATGTTCCTGGCTATCAAGTATAGAAATATATTGTTGCCAGCCTATGTCACAGGGACTCTTCAACTAGATGCCGCACCGGCGTCGCACCCCCACCCGATGCGGTCAACCTGACCCTGGGTGCAGTCAACGCACCCAGGGTCATTTATGTCCAACTTTTGGACTTTATATATATATATATATACATATATATATATACATATATATATATACATATATATATACATATATATATATATATATATTTTTTTTTTTTGCCGCACCCGCATCCGCACCCGCACCCATGTGGCATAGTTACCAGCATTGCAAGACAATATAAACAAATCAAACAGAAGGCCAACTCATCCATAGACGCTCATATGCAATAGGAATTCACAATGTGGTTAGTGCTTTGGAAAGAAGGAAAACAAGGTCCTTTGCTAATCATACAAGTTTCCTTGTGAATCATAATATATGTGAGACATGAGAAATACAAATATAAAGGGCAAATTGTCATAATAATTCATCAGGATAAACTTTCGCTTACCACATTGTATTCATTCTCTAAGCATTGCAAGCAGCGCTGTACAACATGATTGCCATTTAAGTCTTTGATTAACATCGTTATACCATCCTTAAGAGATGAAACAACCATAGTTACTTGCTCTGGAGTCTTGAGAGTTTCTATAACTTTTTGTACAGCTCGAGTCCTATAGCGGGAAAAGGAAAAAGATAATCAACCAGGAGACCTGGAAAACAGAATGCAAACTAATATCATTAGATGTTAATTGGACCAGGGAAACACATACCCATGCATATTCAGGGATATATTCACAAGACTCCCTGCAGTTCCAGTAATAGCATGAAGTATCTGCATCCTTTGATCCTCATTACATACATCCAACAACTTTTGGACTAGATAATTCCCAAAAGGATCTGTCATGAGCTCAACTGTGTGGCCTATAATCTCAACAAATATTCTCTGTATATCTTCTTGAGTGCCCTCAAGAAACTTCTCTTGCAAGAATCGGCAACCATGCTGATCCTTAGCAAAGGCATAGATTTTTCCTTCAACTTCATCCAGTGAAGTACATTTCATGTGCTGCCGGGATCTTGGAGCAAGCCACTCTGATTTATCAGGTGAAGATCCTCCAGAATTTTGGCCATCAAGTAGGAATGAACCTGAATTTGGAACTGAAGGATGGTGATGACAGTGGCCATTTGGTAGAACTCTTCCATTAGAATTGGCATGGCAGACAGCAATGCCATTTGCTGAAATTGAGCTTGGCTTCAAATTCCTTAATGAGTTTAGTCCATGCGACCTAGTCAATATCTTTTCTGGGAAAATTTTCTTTGCTTCTTTCTCCAGTACCTTGATTGGTTGGAAATCTTTCACAGGAAAGATATTTGACGGGCATGACAAACCAGTCCCAACCTCTCCTATTCCACAGAAACTCTGAGTGTGGAACCGGCAAAGGCCACCACCCATTAGCATAAGATTGGACTGGTTGAATCCTCGAGGAAGCATATTGTCATTCCAATATGAAGCTTGATTGGGCTGCTCAACATGAGAAATGGGAACCTCATAATAAGGTTGCCTTAGATTTCTGCTCAGGGATCCAATGGGTCGATTTGATGTTGGTTGAAGCTGATTGTGAGCCTTAATTCCCTGATTCTGAAGCTGTTGCAAGTAAGCATAATGCTGGTGCATCACCCTAAGCCTTTCATGATCCATATGCTGCCATGCTACATGAGTTCGGTTTAGCTGCTGCAGAGACCCATTTGGATGTCCAAATTGTTGTGGCTGCATAAATGGGGAACCTTGGGGGTCCAAGTAATACTGTTGTTGATATGCAGAAGCAGGGAACTCCACTCCAGAAACAGGTACACTTGGAAGTACCTGAAATGCTTGAATACCCGTGGCCAATTGCATTGGTCCTGAATAGATTGGAAGGTTCTGCCTCTGCTCGCCCAAATTATTTACAAATTCATCAACTGGCAAGCAAGGCCCCAGCTTATGCTTCTTTACATCATGAATGTTGAGTTTCAAAAGCTCAGAATTCTCTTCCCTGGTTGTCTCTACAGTAAATTTATTCATGGCGTTGGCGTTCAGTGAAGGAAACGTCAAACCGCCTGTATTCATCAATCCCGGGAGATCAAATGTAGAATTTCCAAAATTCCCACAGTTTACTCTATTGGGTGATTGAGGAAGAACCCCACCAATCACTTCGAGGCCAGACTGTGATCTGCTCATGTGATTAGAATACTGGCCTTCCACCAAAAAGCCAGGGTTGGGTAAGGTTTTATTCTGTGCTGATGACTCTATGGTTGGGCCAATACTCACTCCAGAATTGAAGCTTAAATTAGCAAATGCAGATGTCAAGGATTGATCATCTGGTAAATTAGACTCAATGCGGAGGCAACTGGCCTCCTGATCAGCACTTTCAACTGGTTTTTGGAGTTCTTTTCGGCCAACATTATTGGCAACATCCAAATTCTCTTCATTTTGTGATTTTTTATTGTATGCGTTCTTCATTGGTGAATTAGTACATGAATTTCCACTAAAATTGAAGCCACAATAAAATGAAGGGAAAGAGCTAGACGACAAAGGTGAAATAGATACAGGAGAAATTGATACAGCATTAGCACCACGCTTTGATGGTTGCGAAGCATGACAATAGTTAGTAAGAACATCGGAACACGGGGTCTTCCCCATGGTTTCCTGACTCAAAGGAGCTGCAACCAAACTCATCGACGAATTGATGACACCAGATTCCTCTAAGTTAAGATTTCCAGCAGAAGTAGCATTTGGGATCTCTCCCAAGAGCATCTCGAATTCTTCATCATCCTGTTCATTAACACCCTTCATCTTGTGCACACAATTGAATACCAAATGGTCTCAAATGAATACGCAGAGCCAGCTCTATCAATCCACAATGCAGATCTACACACTCAACCTTAAACCCCTCACCCAACCAAAACTAGGAAACCTTGAAATCCTCCCTGAATTGAAAACCTCAAAAATCTTAAACACCTCTATGCTCACAATACTCCTTCATACTGGAAAACAATAAACACCAAGAAATTCAGAACCATGTCAACCATAGCATGCCATCCCACAAAAGCAATAGAACAAAACATGAAGCTTAAAACTACAAAAGAAACAACAATCGGCTCATCAAAATCGATTCCTCATGAGAAAAAAAACATAAAATCAATCAGAATCATCGTCAACTCGATTCCCGAAAAGAAAAGCGGAAATTTCAAGAAACAAGACATACCCACAAAACCAGATACCAATCGTCGGCAATTTCTGCATTGAGTATTAAAAAACGCCAATAGAAACAACAAAACCCAATTGATAGATTGCCTTAAAAAAGTACCAAAAAGCCAAAACCCCACAAAACCCAATCATCATCCTCAAAAACAACGAAAACATCCCAACCAACAAAAGGAGACTCAGTTAAGAGAATCATCGGAGGCATCACCAACGTTTTAGATGAATTGAAAACACATATTAGAAAGAGAAAAGGCAGGAAAAGGGTCTACTTTAGATCAGTTACCGCTATTAGTACCTGCGTTAGATAAGCATATTAGTCTTAAGAGGTATTGAGAGAGAGAGAGAGAGAGGCTTTTCTGTGACTTAATGAGCAATGCAAAGGGAATGAGTGGGTAGATAGGTGAGGGTCATGAGGAGGACGGCGTATGAGAGAGAGAGAAGAGGAAGGGGACTCAAAGGCCACATAGAGAAAGCATGCATGGGTTTGGTTTTGGTGACTCAAAACACCAATAGGCAATTGACATAATAAATGACAGACAAATTGAACATGGAATTTCCATTTTATTTATTTATTTATTTATTTATTCATGTTTCTAACGTTAAAATAGTAATTGTTTTAGCTTAAAAAAGGTCGAAATAGTAAATAAATATGAAGAGGTAGAAATACTGAAACATGGGTTTGGTTTGGTGACCCAATGTAAGAATAGGTAATTGACAAAAATGACAGCCAAAATTAACATGGAGTTTCCATTGTATTTTTGTCATGTTTTTAACGTTAAGTAGTAAACAATATAAAGAGACAGAAATTTTGAAACTTAACACAATTTTACATTTTTAAGTAAAACGAGTAATTTTGGAAAGTAAAAAAGTGTTCAAAATTATCTGCTTTGCCAGTTAGGTGAGAGAAAGATTCTAAGCATAATCAAATCCAAACTACTCCTCAAACCCGTCCCCTAATCTGCTCATATTCTTGTTAACAATAACTAACTAAATTAGAAACAACCATTTACCTATTTATGTACTTGGTCACAGGAGCGTGGTAATATAGGAGCAATAGGTTTAGGGCGGAGGGTGAAGAGGTTAGTTGGAATGATGCGTGAAAAACACAAAATGAATGCCTAGAAATAAATAAATAAATTATAATACATTAAACTCGTTTTTGTATTAATTCTTTTTCTTTTTCTTGTACATGTCAAGATATTTTTATTAAACTATAAGCTAAGATGTGTGTAACTTGGTGAGAGTAGATTAACTAACTTCTTTTGTACTTTGATAGAGAAAGGCTCCTTCCAAAAATTATGAAGTCACTCTTTTTCTTTCTCTTATTGCAATTGATATAATTGTGAAATATTGAGCAGAAAAGGGGAAATCAATGTTATAGTGGACAATATGTCACTTTATTTCTTGCATATAATACAGAAAATGCATGTAAATGTGATTGAATTCTAGTAGATGGGTGCCGATATTTTGCACCTTAACTTGTATTTAACTCAAACCATATTGAGCTCGGTCTTTTTATTACAACATCTCATGGACATATCTCATTTGGTACCAAGGTCACAAATCTCGCAATATTTTTTGAAAATTTTGTTTTTAGAAAAAGAAAAATAACGTATGCAAGGATATAGACATGCATAAAATATATAAATATAAAATATAAATTACAAAAAAATCAATCAAAAAGGTTTTCATTGCATTAATATCAACATAAAAATACAATATTTCAAAATGAGTGATTTTTTTTAAGTCATATTTTTTGGTACTATATCGTCTTTTTGAAAATGTCACGACATTGTGATATTTTTAAAATATAGGTAACATTTATGAAAAAGTTTTTTTTATGTAATTCTTATTTTCTTTGCCTTTTTTTTTTGAAAAAAAGCGATCACATTAAGGCATGACCTTAGTGCTAAAGGGAGACCTACTTAAGATGCATAATTTTTCAATGTAAAAATGATAAAAAAAAAAATTTATTTTACCGGGTATGGTTTATGTAATCTTTATAAGATCCGGGTATGGATTTTTTTATTTTTGGTTTAAATATTACACTCGGGTCTGGACCTGGTACAGTCATCTCAAATCAGGTTTGGGTCTGATTTCACTTGGATCCAAACCAAACCCAACCCGTTGACACCCCCCACCGACGGTCAGTCAGTGCAAACTCTTTAGCAATGAAAAAAAAGTGATGGTTTCATAGTCATCAAAGAAATAAGCAATCTAGTATTAACATGCTAAACTGAATTTCTCAATAAATGTCAAATTACACTTGTTGGTGGCCATCGTATGATTCGATAATACACAAAGTTTTTCAAGCACAGGACACGTGGACACAGATTTTTTTATTATTTAACTGATTACAAATAATCGTTTGATAATTTTTTATTATTAAAAAATAATAAATAATAAATAATAAATAATAAAATATTGTCCTTACGTATCATGAGCACGCCACGTTTTGGAGGAAAAAAAATAACGTGTCCCTGTGATGAAGTTTCAAAACTAGGTTGCGTGTGTTGTCAGATTCATGGGCAACTATTACGTGAATCAGGAAGTCTGGATCTGGATCTGAACTTCAACCTGATATTTTTTTTTTGCGGTAACTCTGGATCTGGTGGCAAAAGGTTGAAAGCATGTATTTTATATGTAAAAAAGCACAATTGGGTTGGACCTGATCTAAATCCAAATATAGATATAAGTATAAGAAAACCTGTTGATAAGCATCTGAATCGAAAGTCTGACTCCAACCCGAAAACAAGCTTTTTATTCTATTTCCAGATCCAGATCCTAAAATGACGTGACAGATTTGGATTAGACGTTTCATGGATGAGAAATGGTTGGATCCAGGTGCATATAAATGCTACGTTAAGCAGATCAAGCAGGTTTGGATCTGGATCAGATCAATGTTTTCTGAATGATTTTTGTTTGTTTGTTTAACAAATGTATACCACCGTAGTCAAATAGCATTTGTGGCATCTGGACTTAGTCCTAGGCCCATCACTGGCCTCTTTTGGCCATAGTGGTTGCTGCCCCTTTGTTAAGGTTGTCAACGGATCGGGTCCTGACCAGATATCACTGGATCAAAATTTGCCTAATGGATCCAATACGCATAGCAAGCCCAGAACCAGTTCAAGTTTGAGCCCGTTTTGAAGCATAGTTAGGTCCAATAACATCTCTCCAGTTAGTGTCCAAATATGGGTCAGATTCAGGTTTGGAAGGGAAACCATGCCTGCAATTGAGATCAACGGTGGATATGTCAGGTCCATTCGTTGGCCGCGATCCAGATAATTAATTTTCTCAGTTCAAATTTGGGACACGGTGTGGAACCTAGTTTTGGTCCAAACATGAACAGCATATGGGTCCATTTACACTCGGGCAGCAATTCATATCCATATTTGACTATTTGTTGACCTCAATACAGATACAAATTCTAGTGCAAATTCGGACCACAGTACAAGGCCAAATGGTTCACACACGACCTAATATGGACCCATTTACATCTGGCGGAAAGTCATATCCACACCGGGTCCAGATTAGAGACCAAGTCTAGATATTTGTATGTATTAACCCAAATTGGACCCAAATAAAACCTAGAAACGGACATGCATGATATTGGAATACAAGTGGATTTGAAGATTGGTCCAAACGTGGACCAGTGTATAGGGTCCAATTTGAGCCCAAACCGGCTATGTAGTCAATATGAAATTTGGATCCATAATTCTCCATCTATTGAACTTGAACTTGGATCCATATTTCGACCCCAAGATGGATTATAAATGGATCAGGTTTAGTCATATCTCCGATCCGGATCCAATGTGTTTTATGGGAATATGACTCACAATCATCTGGATCCTATTTAGGGGTGTCAATGGGCCAGGTTTGGTTCGGACCCAGGTGGGACCAATGCCAGATTTGACTTAAGATGCTGGTATCAGGTCTGAACTTGGGTCCAATCGGACTTACCATAAGAGAAACCATACCCAGACCCTATAAGGATTACATGATCCAGAACAGTAAAATAATAAATTTTTTATCTTTTTTTACATTGAATCTTACCCGGATTCTAATTGGACCTCGTTGTTTAACACCAAACCTGACCCTATAGGGTTTGGTACGAGTTGGGTTTGGGTCAAACCCGACCCATTGATTCCTAATTGGAAACATCAGATTATTTCAGATCTGGTTCCAAATTATGTGAAATACTTTATATTGGTTTTGGATCATATCCAAGCCGTTATAATCTTAAACATGTTTTCAATCATTTTTGCCATTTCAAATATTACAACATTCCAATCCAGCTTCACCTACTAGGGTCTAGCTTGGATATAGATCTGGATCCAGTCCACTGTTCCAAAGGTCAGATCGATCACAAAATTTAGAGGGTATTAAGAAAACATTCTTACATAGAAATATATTAGATCAATGGTCCTCACCGACTGGGCAATAGGGCTCGAGCTAGCTCGAGCTCGACCCGTTTAAGCTTGGGTCAAGCTCATCCAAAAAATATAAATGATTCGAGCTTGAACAATGATCCGTCTTGATATAAACTAATAAGCAACAGACAATGGAGCTTGAATAAGCTCGATTAGCCCAATTAAGCTCGGTGCATATAGAAATCCTATATGTATACTTTTCGTTGACACAACTAAGACAAAAAAGATTTTTATCTCATCAGTTGATTTCAAGTGTTTTGAATCTCAGCTCGAGCTTGAACAAGTAACTTTTTAACGAGCTGAGTTATTTAACTTAAGTTGACCGTTAACATAGTTTATAATTAACTTTGGTAATTTTGGTAGGATTTACTTACTCTCTCTCTTGGTAACGTTCTCATTGGACTCTCTCTCTCTCTCTCTCATCCCCAATTAGATAGGGGTTCCTATCTCTCCTCTTTATAATTTTCAATGTGTTCCTAATTTTATTTTAGTGACTTTTTTAGGATTCCCTTCTCTCACTCTCTTGTGCGTGATTGGGGCATTTTTAAAATGACACTGAAACCCGACAAACATCCATGTAATTTATAAAAAGTTTCTTAAGCAAAATATTTTAGCGCATCAATCAATGCCCCTCTTCTGTCTTTAAGAAGTAGAAAGAGGAGAACACTCGCGGGTCAGATATCCAGAAAGATAAAGATGATAGGTCGAACACAACCAACTTGTTACTTGGGTCGGGTTTAGATCGAACTGGACAACATTGGTGTCAGCAATTTTTTATGTCCACACCCAGATATCCAGGTTCGGGTATACCTGAGACAAGCCCAACCAGTTCATATCTCTACAGAAGTTTTTTTTTTTTGTTTTTTAAAGGCAAGCTGGGGTTAGGCAGATCCCTACCAATTATACAACTATACCATTCGGTTTTGAACCTGCAACGTCCCAATGCAAGGTGAGGCTTATCTCGGGTGTAGAATATAGATTACCTTTCTAGTCATTAATATGCCATATTTTCTATATCAACCATTAATTGCACCCTTTCATAAAAAGGAGAAAACATTAATATATTTGTTTGGCCAGTTTTTTTTTTAAGGAAGACCAATGTAGCTCTCTCTCTCTCTCTCTCTCTCTATATATATATATATATATATATTAGGGGTAAGTGCCTGACCACTTTTTTATTCTGACTGAATGGATGCAAGCTGAGCATCCATCGTGCACGTGTGATGGACACTCACTGTGCGTCAAGTGTCATGACAGTCCTTTAACGATGCTTTAGAAGCGCCACTAAAGGTCTGGGAAAAAAATTACCTTTAGCAGCGCTACAAAAGCACAGCTAAAAGTCTTTTTTTGATGCAGATGGGTGCTGAGTGTCCATCGCGTGTGGTCAGGCTTGAAAGTGGTCGACGCCTACCCTTTTTGTATATATATTGATATTTGGTAATGGTGACATGTGTGACGGTTTGCACTCCGCCTGCAATACCATGTGACGATTTGCACTCAGCCTACAATACCTATGTGATGATTTGCACTTACACTTGAGTAACGATTTGTAGAAATCGTTGTAAAGAAGAGCGATTGAAACTCTCAATTGAGAAAATGAGATATTTTATGTATTTTACATCTTGCATATACAACCCCTTTTATACAATCGGATGACAACCTAGTAAAGTAATAAAATTACAATGGAAAATACGGATAAGCTTATCTTGAGGAAATGAGAAAACAGAATCAAACGTGATCCATCATCCATGATCTTCCGGAGATCATCCGTCAAATGAGGAAACAAATAAACTTGGAAACAAATCTTAACAACATGGAAACCAATCTTAACACTCTCCCTCAATCTGGAGCATGAAGATCACGAAGGCCCAGATTGAAAATCAATCTCATAAATATATCTTGTCCAAGAGGCTTGGTAAACAGATCAGCAAGCTGACTTGAAGTGCAGACATAAGCAGTACGAATGAGTCCTTTACATAGTTTCGCGCGAACAATATGACAATCAATGTCGATATATTTTGTATGTTCATGATACACTGGGTTTGCCACAATATGAAGCGCAACTTGATTGTCACAATAGAGATTTGCAGGTGAATCATGAGAAACCCTGAGAGATAGGAGCAGAAGGTGAAGCCAAGTAATATCACAAACTGTATTTGCCATGGCTCGATATTCGGCCTCCGCAGATGATCTGGACACAGTAGGTTGCTTCTTAGTCTTCCACGGCACTGGTGTAAAGACCAATAAAATGCAATAGCCAGACACCGAACATCTAATTTCTGGACACGCAGCCCAATCAAAATCACAATAAGCATGAATCTGAAGAGAAGAGGAGGAAGATAGAAACAGTCCTTGACCTGAATGATGCTTCAAGTATCTAATGACTCGAAGAGTGGCATCCATGTGAGGTTGTCGAGGAGTATGCATGAACCGACTTAGGATGTGGACTGAGTAGAGAATATCAAGCCGAGTTATGGTCAAATAGATGAGACGCCCAACAAGCGGTCAATATGAGGTTGGGTCATGTAACACTTTGCCTTCAGTACTTGTGAGGTGTTGGCATTGTTCCATAAGAACATTGACAGGTTTAGCTCCTAATAAACCAGTTTCATCAAGTAATTCCATAGCATATTTTCTTTAAGATAGAATGATACCTTCTTTTGCGCGAGCAACCTTGATGCCCAAAAAATATTTTAAAGTGCCTAGGTCCTTCATATGAAACTGACTGTGAAGGTATTGCTTAACTATTTGTATGACACATGCCTTGTTCCTAGCAAGTATGAGGTCATCAACATACACAAGTAATGCGAGGAAAGCATCACCTTGTTGGAAAGTAAAGAGGGAGTAGTCCGCTGAAGATTGACAAAAACCAAATGTGAAGAGTGCAGAGAAGAATTTGGCAAACCAATTTTGAGGAGCTTGTTTAAGCCCGTATAAGGACTTGTGAAGTTTGCATACTCACTGAGGCTCCCCCCTATCGAGCAAATCCAAGCGGTAGAGCCATATAAACATTTTCTTCCAGATCGCCCTGAAGGAAGGCATTGTGCACATCCATTTGTTGAAGAATCCAGTTTTGTGTTGCTGCTACTGAGAGAAGACATCGAACAATTGTCAATTTTGCCACAGGAGCAAAGGTTTCATGATAATCGAGGCCCTCTTGTTGGGAATACCCTTTAGCAACTAACCAAGCCTTATAGCATTCAATGGTCCCGTCAGATTTGTACTTAATCTTGAAGATCCACTTGCTTCCAATGGGTTTGACCCCTGGTGGTAATTCAATCATAGTCCAAGTATGGTTGGCTTCAAGTGCCCGAATTTCAGCAACCATAGCCTATCTCTAACATGAATGCTTTATAGCTTGAGTGAATGATGTGGGTTCAACTTCATGGGATATGGTAGTGAGGAAGGATTTATGGGACAGAGAAAATTTGTAAAACGAAACAAAATTTGACAAAGGAAAGCACATATCTTCAATCGATTTTAACGATGATTGAGATGAGGATTGAATCAATGCACAGTAAAAATCCTTCAATCGGACAGAGGGCTGACGGTCTCTAGTGGACTGTCATAAGTGGGCTGATAATGAGGTGTCAGATGTATGCAGAGAAATAAAGATTGCGTCAGAAGATGAAGGAGATTGCTCTGAATGATGGTTTAGAAATGTCATTGGGGCAGGATAAGAGGAGTCATACTAGTCCAAAAGAGGTAAAGGCAGCACCGGTTCAGATGGTATCTCTTTACTCTTATGAAATAGAAAAATTTGTTCATGAAAAACAACGTTGCGACTAAAAAATATTTTATTTTTTTCCAAATCAAAAACTTTGTATGATTTTTGTCCATGAGCATAGCCAAGGAAAACATACTTTGAGGCACAAGGATCAAATTGCGTTCTGGTTTCACTAGTGTTGATAGCATAGCACAAACATCCAAATATCTTGAGATTTGTGTAGCTAGGTTTTTTTTTAAAAAGTTTCTCAAACGAAGTTTACCTCCCAATTTGGAAGAGGGTGTGTGATTGATAAGATACGTGGTTGTTAAAATGTATTCACTCTAAAATTTTAAAGGAAGATTTCCTTGAAAGCGTAATGCCCTGGCTACTTCGAGAAGATGACAATGCTTTCTTTCAACAACGTCGTTCTGTTGAGGAGTTGCAACACACGAATGCTAATGAACCACTCCTTGAGAGGAGAAAAACTCTTGCATTTCATGTGAAAAAAAACCATTCTCAGTTCTGACGGTTTTGATTTTGCCTTTATGTTAAGTTTCAATTAAGCAAAAATAAGATTTCAATAGACTCTGAGTTTCAGACTTATATCTCATTAGATATACCCAGGTACATCTAGAGAAGTCATCAACAATGCTTAGGAAATAATGAGCACCATTTAAAGAAGCTTGAGAATAAGGTCCCCAAATGTCACAATGGATTAAATCAAATGGTTTTTTTGCGACAATTTCACTCAACGAAAAAGCAAGTATTAATTGTTTTGCTTTAGGACAAATTTTAGAATGACATAAGTTATTCATCTGAATACTAGCATCATAGTTATTAAAAATTTTCATACGAGAAGGAGATGGATGCCCGAGGTGCTAATGCCAGAGATGTGTTGTGGTTTGGTGAGATGATAATGCTGATGGAATAGGTAGAGAATGATTAAAGTAATACAATCCATCTTTTTTCTCACCCGCTCCAATCGTTGTCCTCAATTGTAGGTCCTAAATAAGACAAGAGTTTGAAAAAAATGTTACTGAACAATTGAGTTGCTTAGTCAATTTACAAACTGCAAGTAAATTGAATCTAAAAGAGGGAATGCACAAGACATCCTAGACGTTCATATTGGTGTTTAAAGTGGCTGAACCAATGTGAGATACTGGAATGAGATTACCATTTGGTAATTTGACTGAAGGAACTGAAGTATTTTGAAAGGAATGCGATAAGAATTTTTGGGAAGCAACCATGTGATCGCTTGCTCCAGAGTCTATAACCCACTTACCTGAGTGTGAATCGGAGTTGGAAACTGACAAACCTGCAAGATTTGCGGATGGAGTATTCTGTTGAAGAAGAGCCATAAGCTGATGATATTCTTCTACTATGAATGAAGGAACCATTGAGCTTGGGTTATTAACTGAATCACCAATGGGAGTCTTTTAATCAGAAACAACGCCACTATGATCATGTGCAATGGAGTTTGCTGCTCCACTGGTTCTTTGACTAACATTATATTGTTTATGTCCAGAAGGATACCCATGAAGAACATAACATTTATCTTTCACATGTCTCACTCTGTTGCAATGAGAGCACACAGGTCTGTTTTTCTTATTTCTCTTCCAATTTTGATTTTTCGATTTTTGAAAGTTATTTAAAGACAATCGATTTGCATATCTTGAATTTACAGCACAAGCCGCTCTGTCCATTGATTGACCAGACCCATATCGAGCTTCTCATTGTTTCTCCTCTTGAAGTATCAACAAGTAGGTTTTTGCAATGAAAGGTAATGATTCCATTAATAGGATTTATCCTCTCACTGTATGGAACGAATCATTCAAGCCCATTAAAAACTGAATGCCTCATTCCCTATGGAATTGCTCGGTCATACTTCTAGCAGCTCCACAAGTGCACACTGGCATCTGAGAATATGATGACAACTCATCCCAATATCCTTTTAGCTTGGTAAAACATGTTACAACTGAACTAGATTCTTGTTGATGTTTTACAATTGCAGATTGAATTTGATAGATTCTCGAAGCAATGCTCTGAGTGAATCTCTCTTTGAGATCATCCTAAACTTCTTTAGCCGAAGTAGCGTAAATGACGCTATTGGCCAATTCTCTCGAGATAGAATTTAAAATTCAGGAGAGGATCATATGATTGCAACACATCCATATCAATGATTCGGGTGAAGAAGGGTCTGGTTTGAGTAGCGTACCGTCAAACCGACTTTATTCTTTGACTTAATGCCATTGTCATGGCCCTGCTCCACGTAGAGTAATTGTCACCATCCGGTAATTGAGTAACCAAGAGTGAGCCTGGAGTATCTGAATGATGCAGATAATATAGACTTACTGCATCTGAACTTAAATTCATTGAAGACGTCGGGGTGGTACCTGCTCCACTTTCCTCAGTCGCCATTAATCAAAGTCAGGACTAGGATGAATGATACAGTAGAACAAAAAGAAGTGACGATCTGGCTGTGAGCTTATGTCCACAGTCATCCAAACAAAATATGGACATACAAGAAAGGCCAAAGACGCACAATAAGGACTGGATCTTAATGCTCTGATACCATATGTCGATTTGCACTCAGCCTGCAATACCATGTGACAATTTGCACTCACCTTGCAATACCTATGTGACGATTTGCACTTACACTTGAGTAACGATTTGTAGAAATCGTTGTAAAGAAGAACGATTGAAACTCTCAATTTGGAAAATGAGATATTTTATGTATCTTACATCTTGCATATACAACCCCTTTTATACAATCGGATGACAACCTGGTAAAGTAATAAAATTACAATGGGAAATACAGATAAGCTTATCTTGAGGAAATGAGGAAACAGATGCAGACATGATCCATCATCCGTGATCCTCCGAAGGTCATCGGTCAAATGAGGAAACAAATAAATGTGGAAACAAATCTTAACAACATGGAAACCAATCTTAACAACACGAGGTACAATTTTTTTTTTTTTAACTTTAACTGTCTTTTATGAAACTAACATTCAAGATGTGATCTACTTGGTTTTCTTAATAGAAATTAGCTCCTACAACGTCCAATTATGAGACATAGGTAGGTTTTTATAAGGCTTCAAAAATCAATGACCTAAAATGTGTGATACCTTCCCATGTCATAAAATTTTGTTTCCAATAAAAAAACATGATCCAAAAGATGGTTTTCACTATTTGGAACATGCTAAATCCATCCATGAGATCAGATAAGAAAAAACAACTTGTGTCAAGGAGATCCATAAGCAATTGTATGTAATGGCACCAATACTTATATATATATATATATATATATATATATATATATATATATATATATATATATATATATATATATGTGTGTGTGTGTGTGTGTGTGTGTGTGTGTGTGTGTGTGTGTGGTAGCTACTAACTGTTCTTTTAGCTAATCGTGGTGCTAATTGAGCTTTCAAAGGATTTTCCTCATGTATTACTTAAATTGGTTGTACACGATTGATTTACTAGGAAATTGGATCATGTTTTTTTGATGAAAAACATTATTTTTAAAACCTTGAGTATTTAGAAAATTTTATAAACCTTATAAAAACTTATGTGTGAATCAGATGATCCAAGAGTCGATTCCGATAAATAAAACATTTTATTGGATTTCCAATATTTTTTTTGAAATCTGATCAGATATGTTCAACATGATTGATTTACTAAAAATTGACACTTGGATCATACATTTTGGATGAAAAAAATGATAGCCATTGATTTTTGAAACCTCATAAAAACCTATTCATGCATCAAAATCAAATGCTCCAAGAACTAATTCATATAAAAACAAGCATATAGATCACATCCTTATGGTCGAAATTTGAACCCCCCCCCCCCCGAAAATCCAATACATGGTTTATTTAGCATAAATACACGCGCGCGCACACACACACACACACACACACACACACACACACACACATATATATATATATATATATATATATATATATATATATATATATATATATATATATATATATATATATATATATATATATATATATATATATATATATATATATACGAGTCACTAGAATAATGAGAACTAGAAATATGAGCATTTTCAACACTTTTTTTTTTGCAAATCCGACCATGTTTATGTGCTTGGCTAAATGAATTTGCTAGGAATTAACCATTGGATCATGTATTTTTTATCAAAAAATGTGGTTTTTGAATGCTTGAATACTTATGAAGATTAAAGCCTTAAAAAAATCTTGTTTATGCATCAAAATAAGATGATTCAAGAGCGGGTTCTTATAAAACCAAGCATGCTACGGTCAGATTCAAGAGAAAAGAAAAAAATCCATGAAAATTATGGTTCACACATTAGTTCTCATATTTTTAGTGATTATATATATATGAGAACTGAACATATTAGGCCCTATTTCTTGTTTTGCACTATAGGTTTTAAGTGTTTTATGATAGATTTGAACCATTAGATGTGTTTAGCATGGTTGACTTAGTGAGAATTAACTCTTGGAGTTAAAAAAAACATGATTTTATGAACCAGGAAAAACTGATACCTTCATAGCCATTGATTTTGGATCACCAAAAAAAACTTGTATAGAGTTCAGACTCTGACGATCCAAAAGTTGATTCCTACTAAAAAAACCTATAGATCTACAATGTTAGAAGCAAGAAAAAAACCTAAAACTATGTTTTTTAAGGGGTCTAATGAGACCTAACAAAAAAGGGGGCCTAAAAAATGCAATACTATATATAGGGACCGTCCAACCAAAAGAAAGTCCAAAATCTACAACCAACAACGATCGGATGACTCCGCTTCTTCAATGCTTGAGCATATCATCGATTAGACCTCATATATTTGTTCTTTATAATTTATTTAATAAGAAGCATGTTTTACACGTAGACTTTATGACATAATAGACATGTTTTTTGAAATGTGAAAAATAAAAGGCTCACAATGCATTTAAAACTTTACAATACAAAGTATTGTGAGCTGTTGATTTTTAGTACTTTAAAAAACACACTACCAAATGATAGATCTAACCGTACATATGTGTTTAGCATGGTTTATTTACTATGATAAAAGGTTTTATCATGTTTAACATACCACAAGATTCTATTTTCATATGGTGAAAAATCAATGGCTCACAATTCATGGAAATAAAGGTGACTTAAAAATAACATAAAACATCATATTTGAGTCCATTTAACAGATGAAAATGTAAACTGGACATGCTAAGCACAATCCAATGGTTAGATTTTGCATTTGGCACTTAGATCATTGTAAATAAAGCATGTACCACCTTAAGCTATGGTGGCATAGTACCACCATAGAAGCATCATATATATATATATATATATATATAGCCACTAAAACTATCACAGGCACTGAAAATGGTAAGATTCATTCAAGGACAGAACTGAACATGGAACCGTCTTGGTCACCTGGAGTCTGGCCCATCAACTATCATATTTAAGAGCATTTTAAGCAAAGAAAGTGCCAAATACAAGGATGAAATATAAACTTGCAAAAATGCAAGAACTTAAAGAAACACCAAAAGAACACTTCCAAAAAGTAACTCCAAGGATCCATAAACAAAAAAACCAACAAACATGTGAAGAATAAGGTCATAGTTTCTAGTTAGCTTACGACAAAAACATTGATTAAAAAATTGTATCCAATGTTAAACCAAATTGCATGTTCATAAATGAATAAAAAATTAAAGAAATACATTGGCGCATAAGTGGTCTCTCATTTGAGGCATGTGCATCCAATGGACCCTAAAGATGTTCGAATTGTGTAATTATGACTGAATGGAGTATTGCATAGAATCAATGAATTAAAAATCTGAACATATAACACTAAATATTGATGCTTACAAGGAGAGGGTAAGCAGTACTAGTCTGACTTTATGGATACCGTATTTGAGCACGAAAGATTGCTTCTCCCCAGCCACGAAGATAGGAGAACCCTCTATGTTAGATTGCAACGTGGATGAACATAATCTCAAGCTTCCTGCTCTCATGAACTGGATGCACTTAAGTTGTAAACCTATCACAGCATGAAAAAGGGAATGGTATGATCTGTTGATCCAACGTCATGCCATAGTCCTGCCCAGTTTGACTTGTGGTTTATATCAATGTCACAAATCTGTCTGTCTGGAAAATCTCACAATAAAATCTAGAGTTTTTCTTGAGAAAATGTTGGCATATATAAAACATAAAAATACTTAAAATATTAAAAAAAAAATTTATTGTGATAATTTCAAAAGAGACTACTTTGAAAATATCACTTTTGGTAATATATCGGCTTTGGAAACTGTCATAATAAAATGGTAATATTGTCAAAATATTGCTGATATTTATTACATAGGTTAATCCAGCATAATGCTTGGATACATGGCACTGTAGGCATTTCTATCCAGTACCATGTTGGGATGGATATGTTATAACTTCATGCAATATGTAATGTTGTACAAGGTCAGATTTGCTTAATAAGATATACTCTAATCCGGTTTGGAGTCAGACTATGATTAAGATGGAAAAGGTTTGTATCAAATCTGGATGCAGTTAGCTTAAGTGGCTAACGGTTTATAACCGTTACATGTAATATTTTTCACATGTAATCCCAATCCAATTATTAATCAGATATTGCTTGTTCTACTGAATTTGAACATACGGTTCAGATCCATACGGTTCAGATCCAGGTCGGAATCCAACCTGAATCTGATCGTTGGCATTTTCGTGCAGCTTAAGACCAGGGTTTGAATCCATTTCAAGGTTAGGCATAGACCAGACTAGTTCAAAGACGAGCTGCGCATAGTATGCACACTACTAATGTCAAACTTGTCAAACTCAGAGAGAGAGAGAGAGAGAGAGAGAGAGAGAGAGAGAGAGAGAGAGAGAGGAAAAGCGATCAACATTACTTAAAAGTGAAACTCAACAAAGCGTTGAGTCCCACAAGCACAAACACAATAGCAAAACATGAAAACACCATGTACACAAAAACAGAAAAACCCAAACACAAAACAAAAAACTCATCAAGAACCACAGACATCTAGATGAGGATCGGTTGGAGGCAGAGGCAGGTCTTTGAGATATATGTGTAAGATAGCATACACATCAGCCAAGACCCTATGAGTCAAACAGTTAAGGTTGAACGGGACATCCCAAAAAGTAGCATCATTTATGACCATCCATATGAACCACCACACTCTAAATAACCAAACTCTCCAAATAGTCCTTCACTTTTTTTCACGTCTAATTATAACAGGGCCGATGATAAGATCTAACGCAGAGCAGCCCTCCCGCACAACAACTGATGGAGCCCTCCCACTACAAGAAAAATGTGGATTAGCGACAGACACTATCTGTCACTAATTTATCTCTAATCCGCCGCTAAACAGTTCGATGCATTGGCGATGGATTAACGATGGATAGCGTTCGTCACATAATCCTAACCGCAAATTAGCAATAGAACTTATTCGTCGCTACGTCCGTCGCTAATTTGCAACAGATTAGCGACGAACATGATCCGTCGCGAGTACGTCGTTATTTTAAATTAGCGACAGATAATATCCATCGCGAATCCGTTGCTAAATTTTTTTAAAAAAAATTGCTTCCTACCGGGCGATATTCCGGCAGCAATAGGCTAAACTTGTACCGCACCACACATGCATTGCACCTGAGCGGCCCGGCCAGCCACTGCGAGGTCTTTTGCACAAAATTGACATGCTCTTCGGCGTGCTTTCCGACGGAGGCAGCGATCAGCGAGGTGATCATGCAGACGATGCTCAGCTTCAGTCCACTATTCATGTAAAATGACTCTGGGATGCCTCCTTGGTCCTCAGGGCCACAATTGGGGTCCCTCTCGACTTCAATGGCGGGATCGATGGGGAGATCGTAGCCAGCAGCTGGCCACCGACGGCAGGAGGGGGCGACGAGGATGGCGTAGCTCTCGAATGAGCTCCCGAACTCGGCCTGCCACTTGAGGAGGGCGCCACCGTCGATGCCGAGCTTGCCGTCGAGGAGCTCGATGCAGAGCCGACGGAGCTCCTTGAAGGAGCGGAGGACCTCGCAAGGGGAGTGATGGGAGACTATTTAAATAAAAAAAAATTAAACGAGGAGAGAGGGAAAATTTCGTGCCTCAGATGGGATGGTTTAAATAAAAAATTAGCAAGGGATTAGCGAGGGAATTTTTCCGTCGCTAATTAGCGAGGGATTAGCGATAGAAAAATTTTCTCGCTAATTAGCGACAGATTAGCTACGGAATAATTCCCTCGCTAATTTCGTCGTTAATTACCATTTTTTCTTGTAGTGTTTGGGGATGGGAAAATTTCGTCGTTAATTCGTCGTTCATTAGCGACAAAATTACGAGGGAGACATTTCCGTTGCTAATTTTGCAAATATTTTGAATGTTAGTGACAGATAGTTTTCTCTCGCTAATCCGTCGCACATTTGCGACAACAAAAATTTGTCGCAAATGTCCGTCACTAATCCACGTTTTTCTTGTAGTGTCCAAGTTATAGTAAACAGTTCTCGAAACACTTCACACGACCAAAAAAGATGTGTGGTTTCTTCAGCCTGTCGACAAAGCACACACAAACTGGGAAACTGAAATCCCATCCTCTTGATATTGTTATGGGTTTGTATCCGGTCATGAAGAATCAACCAAGCCAATACCTTGGTCCTCGGAGATGGTCCTTTCGCCCATAAAGCATTTTTGGGGATCCAGCTCGGACCTGGAGGTAAAAGAGAACGGTAGACCTTGTGGACTTGGAAAACTTCCGCATTTGAGACTGCCCATTGAAGTCAAGATCTGTTTACCCCCACGTCCAAATCCCTGTCAAGAAACAAACGCAATGCCCTAAACCACATTTTCCTCAAATGCGATGTGTATGGTCCATGAGCCCCCCGACGAACAACAAGCGAATCGATTAGACCATATTTCAGTCGAAGAAAGTTTGCACATGCATCCTATGAAGTATGAGCCAACCAACACTGCTTCATAGCCAATGCCATACTCCTTTTATGTAAAGCAAAAATTCATAAGCCAGCCATAGTCCTTGGCATAACGATGGAGACCCATCCCACCAAGTGCCTCTTATAAGGTCCATTTACACCACGCCACAAAAAACTTGACAGGACGCGCTTAAGCTGTTGTTCAACGTTGACTGGCATGTCACAAACCAACATGAAGAATTTTGGAATCGCTGACAAAACATGCCTGATCAAAGTAATTCTGCCTCCAAGAGACAAATATCGGGCAGGCCAAGACTGTAGCTTAAGACACACCTTGTCAACAATCGGTGCCCATGATGTTTTAGAGGTTGTCTTGACTTGTAGGGGGCGCCCCAAGTACTTGATCGTCAACGGCCTTAAAGCGCAGTTGAAAATTTTTTCTGCCGCGTTTTGACTGGTCCGATCGCCATTCAGAAGCGTGACCAAACACTTATTTTCATTGAGCCTCAGCCCGGACAAAGCTGCAAAAAACTTAAGAATAAGTCCTTCCAAAGACTAGCACATCGTCTGCATATTATATAATATGCCTAGAAAAAACCTTGGATATCCAACGACTGTACGAAACCCCTTGTTTGCGCGCGTTTAAGAACCATCGCAAGTCCTTCTACCACTGTATTAAACAAAAGCAGAGATAATGAACATCCTTGTCGTAGGCCACGCCATAATGAAAGCTGCTCACTCTTTACCCCGTTAATGGACACCATGGCTTGTGCATTGGTAAGGAGCTCTGACACCCATCTGGAAAAACAGTTGCCGAATTTCATGTGATTCACCACTTGCAAAAGAAAAAGCCAGTACACAGAATCATATGTTTTATTAAAATCAAACTTCAACATGAAGTAAGAAGTACGACTCGCATGCATGGAATGAATGAGCTCTGAAGTTGAGATATATGCTTGTTGAACTCTCCTATTTAGAATAAAAGAAAAGTGAAAATCAAAAAATAGATTAGATGCCACCAATTTTAGTCTTGATGCTAAGACCTTTACGACTATATGATACAAGACTCCTATTATGGAAATAAGACGAAAATGCATAATATCTATGGCGACGCTTTCTTTTGAAATAACGGAGATTAATCCGACATGAAACTGCCTAGGCAGTCTAGAATTACAATGAAACTCATCAAACACTGTACACAAATCACTTTTCACTGTTTTCTAAAAAACTTTGAAAAAATCTACAGGAAAACCATCTATTCTCGGTGAGAGAAAGAGATTCTCTTTGTCAACAAGCTAGCTAATTGTAATGAACACCAATATGTTTCTTTTGTAAATAAACTCAATGTACAGTCGTTTGTACGTTAGAGTAAATTTTTTTCATATTTTGTTCACTTTTTTTTATAGATCTAATCTTATAGATGTAAACTATATAGTTTCTTTAGTAGAAAACAAGTTTTAAATCTTGTTTTTGCAACATGTAAGGTTGGTTTTTGAAGAGTTTCGACATAACTATTCATAATATACCAAAATCTTATGACTTAAAAATCATATCTTAAAAAAAATGTAAGCCCTGAAAAGTAAACGATGTTGAACACATCTGTATAACACTGCACTTATAATTTTGTAACTAGATTGTACATACAGCAAGTACTAGTAAATATATATTATATATTAATTGTGCATCACGCATCATCCTGTGAAGCACGCGCGCAGGGAAAGAAGGGTACGTAGAAAGGGACAAGAAAAACACATGAGGTTGTGGGACCCACTTTAATTGCCAAAAAAGTGTAGTCTCATGATTTTGAACAAGCAATCACAGTGAAGGTTGGTACTCCTTGCCCAAGACCTACATGAATACTAACTTACTAAGGGTAGAGGACCCCACCAAAGACTGTGGGACTCCATTTCTCAATAGGGATGGCAGTGGACTTGGGAGCCTCGCCCCGTTTGGACCAAGGATGAAGGACATGAAACAGGGATGGAGGCTGAGATGGAGGTTAAAATCAAAACCCGTGGGGGAATGGACTCACGTTTTCCCCCACCCTGCCCCATCTCCAATCCTAGTTAGTAAAATGCTAAAATACTCTTTAGGGATGACAATGGATTAAGGAAAAACGGGCCCCTTCCCACCTTGCCCGGGTCCACTGCCATCCCTATTTCTCAACAAACACAGTAGAGCACTCTTTTGTCTTTAGTTCTCTAGGTGAGACAGTCTAGAGTCTAGACTAGGGGTGTCATTAATGGGTCGGATTTGATCCGGACCCAACTCGTACCAAACCCTATAAGGTCAAGGTTTGGTGATAAACAAGAGGGTATGATTAGAATCTCGGTTGGACCCTGATCCAACCCCTAGCAAACCCTATAAGGTCTTGGTGATGAACAAGAATTTTTTATTAGAATCCAAGTTGGACCCGAAGGGTCCAACTAGTATATATATGGAGATGGGTATGGTTTGTGAAATTTCATACTAGACCTGGGCCCAACCCCAGTTTCACTAAGATCAGCAAATTTTCAATGTAAAAAGGGTAAAAAATATTATTTTACCAGGTATGATATGGGTCTGGTTCATATAATCCTTATAAGATCCAGGTATGGCTTCTCTTATATATGATGGGTCCAATTAGACCTGGATCCGAACCTAGTACTAGCCTCCCAAATCAGGTCGGGGTTTGGTTTCACCACCTGTGTTCGAACCAAATCTGACCGGTTGACACCCTTAGTCTAGATCTCCTTCCACTTCAGAAATTGAAGCATGTACATAATGATAGGAGCGTGTGAATTGTGCCCTCAAAAAGGATGTGGACGATATAGACAACGGGGTGGTACAGTTCGTTGTGGACCTCCTACTCATAGTAAAGGATCTGATGCTGTCTGACTTGGTCTGCATTGATCAGGTTCAAGATCCAAAGATCCAACACGGTGGATCGATGAGTTCATGCACAATCTGCTAGATGAAGTACCACGACTTTTCTTTTTCATAAAATGTTTGGCCCAACCAGCGGGAGCCACGTAGTGGCTGCCCCTCCATAAAGAGCGGGGAGGCCAGGGCAGAAGCAGATTCAGTGTTCTGGGCAGAACACTTATATAAGTGTTCTGCCCAACTAGCTAGGGGGAACCACGTAGTGCCTCTTATAAAAAGGGGAGCCCCCCTTATAAAAGATTGGGGCCTAGTGTACTGCCCCCAACCCCTTATTAAAAAGGCCAAACACTTAAGTGATCTGCCAGAACACGGGACCATGCCTCGGCCAGTGCTGCCCCCCCTACTCGAAAGTGCCGAACACAGGAGCACGCCTCTTATACAAACTACTTTTGATCATTAGGTAGCAACCCATTCAGGTGCAAATAGATTGATTAACCTGAGCCTGATTCTGAAACTACTTTTGATCATGAGTTTGATCCTATAGAATAAGAGTACAAAAATCAAGTAAGCTTGTTTTTCCAATGGTTTCAGAAAAAAAATACTCAGATGTTATATTGATTGGTGAAGGGCCTCAAAGAGTGTTGTTTTGGGACGCATATATAGTGTCCGTCAGTACCATAGGCTCACCCTATTGGTTCAGTAGGATTATCAAGTCTAAAGCTTGATAGGGGATTCTAGGCTGCATTTGAATGTCTCGTATCTAAACACTGAGCCAATCTAAGAAACATGGACCTCTGGCTAGGCTATATATTCGTAAGCAAAATATTGGATAATAATCTTGGATTCCAGACCCTTAAGAGGGAAGACTCATGGGAGGAGGTCGTTTTAGCCAAAAAAAGATCCCATGGATGTGTTCAACATGGTTTAAATAGTATGAATTGACCTGTGCAACATACTTTTTTTTTGGATAATCCAAGGGAAACCCCCTTCCCACCGTGTAGCATAGTCTATTTGTGGCATTCACTCAATAAAGATAGATCCATGCATGATAGGGTTAATTTGATTAGCAAATCGCAGTATTGCAGAAACATCTTTTGCAATATCAGATAGACGCAACGGAAACATCAATAACAGATAGTTCATGTGGCTAGGCAAGCTTCTCCCACCTGAATCCTCTATTTATGACTAGTAAAAGATTTTTAGATGCGCCCCACTTATCAAGAAGAGTAGGATAAGCTGGTGACTGCAACTTTTCCCTATATCCTAGGACACCCTTTTGGTGAAATTATATCTCCTTGCAGAGACTATTTATTGACAGTAACATACATATAAATACACAATCAAAACAGTCACATTGCACATCATTTCAAAGAGTGGATGGGAACGGTGAAATGATAATGTCCTCGGAAACATTACAAAGCAAGAATTTCACTTTTTCATATAGATAGAAAGGGATCGGTTCTTCACTTTATGTACATAAGATGCAGTATCTTGCTTTCCAGTGGCATGATATGGAACTACTGCATGTTAATTATGTGACCAACAATGTCAAATATTCTCAGACTACCTTCAAGGATGACCCTCTTGCTCCTAAGGCACAAGCTAACCTTAGGCAAGGGGTAATGACTTCCCAAAAACTTGGTTCACCAAGTTGTACTTGTCCATGGTTGCAGGTGATGGCTCCCCCGAACTAACACCACTAGTGGCACCTGAGGAATTTGGAGATGGATGACTATGTGTGCCATCATAGACAACTTTGACAAATGAGTTGGGGGTACTCCACTCTACTTTCTTCTTGGCTTCACAGTTGCTCCTCTGGCACTTGAAGTAGCTCCTGCCATACCCCAAAAAGCATTTGGTTCCTTTACTCAAAGCAATTAACTACATAACTTGGTGTTCTTCTAAAAACCAACAAAAAAATTTAGAAACTTGGCTATCTTGTAAGGCACAAGTTCATGAGTACAAATAGTGTTTTCTCAATTTTAGCAACAGTTTAGAATCTTGGATATTTGTAAAACACAAGTTCCTAAGGAGAAGTAGGGTTTTCCTCAAAATCAAGAACAGTTAAGGGACTTGGATATATTGAACAGTACATAAGTAGATATATTGGTTTTCTCAAAATCAACAACAGTTTAGAATTGCAAAACACAAGGTCATAAGTAGTAGTGTTTAACCCAAAATCAACAACAATTTAGAAACTTGGTGTCTACTTTTCAAAACACAAAGTGCATATGTAGAGCTACTTTTTTCTCAAAATCAACACCAGTTTAGAAACTTGGCTCTCTTGCAAAACAGAAGTTCATATATAGAAAGTGTTTTCTCAAAATCAACAGCAGTATAGAAACTTGACTCTCTTGCAAAACAGTTCATATATAGAAAGTGTTTTTCGCAAAATCAACAGAAGTTTAGAAACTTGGCTCTCTTTCAAAACACAAGTTCACAAGTGGAAATAGTATTTTTCTCAAAATAAAAAATTCCGAAACTTGGTTATCTTGTAAAACACAAGATCATAAATTGAAATCGTGTTCTTTCAAAATCATCAACAGTTCAGAATCTTGGTTGGCTACCATGTGGAACACAGCTCATAAATAGATATAGTGTTCTTTCAAAATCAATAACAATTTAGAGACTTGGGTATCTTAGGAAATACAACTTCATAAAAACAAACCAAAAAATTGAAGAAAAAAAATGCAACTGCTTGTGGTTTTTTCCCCATTGGTAATCAGCCTAAAGGTCACTTTGTGTGCGACTTCCACCAACCTTGGTGATTGATCATGCTGATTTGTAAATATGACACATGGGGTGTTACTAGATCTTGGGATGAAACATGAACCTTGTTAAAGCATAGATATGGATTGTTTACTAGATTCACCTGTTCATGGCAATCATTTTTATGAATTTCTGGCCATACTTCTTCCAAGCATAGCCATCATCTGGTGGCGCCGCCCCAGGCTCCACTTTCCCTATTGCATCACCTTCCTCATGATCTTCATCTAGCATCCTGGATACAAAATAGTTGCTTACATCGGTAAATATATAAATGTTGGAGCTCTGGATATTCTGTACATTAAGGATGGATACATACATATGCATACTTCGTCAAAAAAAAAAAACGTACATATGCATATTAACACTCTATGAACCATAGGCCTAGGAACACCAAAAAACCTTCATATCATTTATGGATACTTTTTCTTTCCATACTCTCTAGTTCTAGAGACACCATAATCTCTCTTTCTCACTCTAAAAAAGCATAGACAACAGACATCAAGATCCATAACAATGAACCATTAAAAGCATGCAAGGAAACCCTATTCTTGACCTAGTAAAAAACTAACAAAAAGCAGAGAGAGAGAGAGATTCGTGTGTATAAAATGAAAGACGTACAGCCCTTGATATTGAGCTCCGGGAAAGCCGGCCATGGTGGTTTCCGGGCCTGATGAAGATATGGGAAACTGCTGTGTCGGTAGCAGAACCATTAAGAGCATGCAAGGAAACTCTCTCTCTCTCTCTCTCTCTCTCTCTCTCTCTCCGTGTACTAAACTAAAGATGTCTGCTATTGCGCCTTATAATTTATCAAAAGCAGTAGCATCTTTAGCTGTAATCAAGAGTCTCTCTCTCTCTCTCTAGGGTGTTATCCTATGCTGCTGCATAAATTATCATTTTTTTTTTGTTGAGAGCACGAGGAAAAACGTGGCGGCTAGCTTGGTGCTTATCCCCTACATGAACACGTGGATGACGTGATACCACGACATCATACTCCATAAATATTGGATCATCACAATAAGAGCAACCTGCCCACATATCTTGTATCAGAAAGATGCAATCATGACATATCTTTGTAATCCACGGTTGGGATTGAATGAAGCTTACTCGTTAACTAGCTCTTCTATAAGCATCAAAATCACAAGGTTTCAACTCGGCATTTGCTGAAGTGACAATCTTACCCCTCTAGATTCAACGTGATGAAGACGTGCATTTTATTGGGAGGGTTTTCTTGTAGAATATATCACCTTTAAAAATGGATGCACATGAGCACTTAGAGAAGTGGGATAATCTCGCATATTATATTAAATATCAATTTTTCTCTCTTTTAAACGAATAGTTTTATTTCTTGATCTTAACTTGTTGATCGGTTCTGGTTCTATATTAAGGATGAATTGGTGATTTAGTAGGTTTAACACTGGTACTTTTTGGTCCTTGAGTCATAAGTTGGTAAATTAGTAATTACTCATTTCTCATGTCATCACCACGAGGGTGTTGAAACACACACAGTAGCTACAATACATATTCTGGGGTTTCACTGAGCGCTGTGTACGGCTCTCCCATACGATGCTCACTGTAGCTACAGTACATGTTTCTATAACCTGCCAGCCATCACCACTGTACTCAGACCAATCAAAAGAAAATGCAACATTTATAATCAATGATGATTGGACGGTTGTTCTTATCCTGTGTTTAAAGTATTTCAATGATCATATCTTTTATATTTGTTTTTTATAATTATTTTAATAAAAAATGCTTTACATCGAGATTTTACAAGTTCTCTCAAACATGAAAAATGAAATGCTCACACTTGTATAATAATATATTGTTGGCTTTCGATTTTTAGCACTTAAAAAATGCATTTAAATATAAAAAATTATAAAAATATAAAATATAAAACTCGAACAAAAAACACTTCATCATGAAAGAATACCACCCAATCATCATTGTTATAGGTGTTGCACTTTTCCATGGTTATATATATATATATATATATATATATATATATATATATATATATATATATATATATAGGGTAGTAGATCCATGTTAAATATGACACGATACTACCAAGGAGTGCACTCAGTTTTAGCCTCGCAGCAAGGGATGCTCTCATGGGTTTCGAACGATGGCCATCCCATATCAATATGACAAATCACAGTCATCACTGGTTAGGAGGCAAAGCCCTTATAGTGTGTACATTAGCCAGTGCGTACAAGCATCCTACATGCATTTATGATCACAAAGAAATGTAGTTGGTGAGAATAGACAATAAGGCCCTATACATGTTATTTCAAGCGTTCAAATGAGAATGTCACTTAGGGATGGAAGTGAACCAAGTTTCGGAATTTTTTATTTTGAGAAAAATACTATTTCCACTTGTGAACTTGTGTTTTGAAAGAGAGCCAAGTTTCTAAACTTCTGTTGATTTTGCGAAAAACACTTTCTATATATGAACTGTTTTGCAAGAGAGTCAAGTTTCTATACTGCTGTTGATTTTGAGAAAACACTTTCTATATATGAACTTCTGTTTTGCAAGAGAGCCAAGTTTCTAAACTGGTGTTGATTTTGAGAAAAAAGTAGCTCTACATATGCACTTTGTGTTTTGAAAAGTAGACACCAAGTTTCTAAATTGTTGTTGATTTTGGGTTAAACACTACTACTTATGACCTTGTGTTTTGCAATTCTAAACTGTTGTTGATTTTGAGAAAACCAATATATCTACTTATGTACTGTTCAATATATCCAAGTCCCTTAACTGTTCTTGATTTTGAGGAAAACCCTACTTCTCCTTAGGAACTTGTGTTTTACAAATATCCAAGATTCTAAACTGTTGCTAAAATTGAGAAAACACTATTTGTACTCATGAACTTGTGCCTTACAAGATAGCCAAGTTTCTAAATTTTTTTGTTGGTTTTTAGAAGAACACCAAGTTATGTAGTTAATTGCTTTGAGTAAAGGAACCAAATGCTTTTTGGGGTATGGCAGGAGCTACTTCAAGTGCCAGAGGAGCAACTGTGAAGCCAAGAAGAAAGTAGAGTGGAGTACCCCCAACTCATTTGTCAAAGTTGTCTATGATGGCACACATAGTCATCCATCTCCAAATTCCTCAGGTGCCACTAGTGGTGTTAGTTCGGGGGAGCCATCACCTGCAACCATGGACAAGTACAACTTGGTGAACCAAGTTTTTGGGAAGTCATTACCCCTTGCCTAAGGTTAGCTTGTGCCTTAGGAGCAAGAGGGTCATCCTTGAAGGTAGTCTGAGAATATTTGACATTGTTGGTCACATAATTAACATGCAGTAGTTCCATATCATGCCACTGGAAAGCAAGATACTGCATCTTATGTACATAAAGTGAAGAACCGATCCCTTTCTATCTATATGAAAAAGTGAAATTCTTGCTTTGTAATGTTTCCGAGGACATTATCATTTCACCGTTCCCATCCACTCTTTGAAATGATGTGCAATGTGACTGTTTTGATTGTGTATTTATATGTATGTTACTGTCAATAAATAGTCTCTGCAAGGAGATATAATTTCACCAAAAGGGTGTCCTAGGATATAGGGAAAAGTTGCAGTCACCAGCTTATCCTACTCTTCTTGATAAGTGGGGCGCATCTAAAAATCTTTTACTAGTCATAAATAGAGGATTCAGGTGGGAGAAGCTTGCCTAGCCACATGAACTATCTGTTATTGATGTTTCCGTTGCGTCTATCTGATATTGCAAAAGATGTTTCTGCAATACTGCGATTTGCTAATCAAATTAACCCTATCATGCATGGATCTATCTTTATTGAGTGAATGCCACAAATAGACTATGCTACACGGTGGGAAGGGGGTTTCCCTTGGATTATCCAAAAAAAAAGTATGTTGCACAGGTCAATTCATACTATTTAAACCATGTTGAACACATCCATGGGATCTTTTTTTGGCTAAAACGACCTCCTCCCATGAGTCTTCCCTCTTAAGGGTCTGGAATCCAAGATTATTATCCAATATTTTGCTTACGAATATATAGCCTAGCCAGAGGTCCATGTTTCTTAGATTGGCTCAGTGTTTAGATACGAGACATTCAAATGCAGCCTAGAATCCCCTATCAAGCTTTAGACTTGATAATCCTACTGAACCAATAGGGTGAGCCTATGGTACTGACGGACACTATATATGCGTCCCAAAACAACACTCTTTGAGGCCCTTCACCAATCAATATAACATCTGAGTATTTTTTTTCTGAAACCATTGGAAAAACAAGCTTACTTGATTTTTGTACTCTTATTCTATAGGATCAAACTCATGATCAAAAGTAGTTTCAGAATCAGGCTCAGGTTAATCAATCTATTTGCACCTGAATGGGTTGCTACCTAATGATCAAAAGTAGTTTGTATAAGAGGCGTGCTCCTGTGTTCGGCACTTTCGAGTAGGGGGGGCAGCACTGGCCGAGGCATGGTCCCGTGTTCTGGCAGATCACTTAAGTGTTTGGCCTTTTTAATAAGGGGTTGGGGGCAGTACACTAGGCCCCAATCTTTTATAAGGGGGGCTCCCCTTTTTATAAGAGGCACTACGTGGTTCCCCCTAGCTAGTTGGGCAGAACACTTATATAAGTGTTCTGCCCAGAACACTGAATCTGCTTCTGCCCTGGCCTCCCCGCTCTTTATGGAGGGGCAGCCACTACGTGGCTCCCGCTGGTTGGGCCAAACATTTTATGAAAAAGAAAAGTCGTGGTACTTCATCTAGCAGATTGTGCATGAACTCATCGATCCACCGTGTTGGATCTTTGGATCTTGAACCTGATCAATGCAGACCAAGTCAGACAGCATCAGATCCTTTACTATGAGTAGGAGGTCCACAACGAACTGTACCACCCCGTTGTCTATATCGTCCACATCCTTTTTGAGGGCACAATTCACACGCTCCTATCATTATGTACATGCTTCAATTTCTGAAGTGGAAGGAGATCTAGACTAAGGGTGTCAACCGGTCAGATTTGGTTCGAACACAGGTGGTGAAACCAAACCCCGACCTGATTTGGGAGGCTAGTACTAGGTTCGGATCCAGGTCTAATTGGACCCATCATATATAAGAGAAGCCATACCTGGATCTTATAAGGATTATATGAACCAGACCCATATCATACCTGGTAAAATAATATTTTTTACCCTTTTTACATTGAAAATTTGCTGATCTTAGTGAAACTGGGGTTGGGCCCAGGTCTAGTATGAAATTTCACAAACCATACCCATCTCCATATATATACTAGTTGGACCCTTCGGGTCCAACTTGGATTCTAATAAAAAATTCTTGTTCATCACCAAGACCTTATAGGGTTTGCTAGGGGTTGGATCAGGGTCCAACCGAGATTCTAATCATACCCTCTTGTTTATCACCAAACCTTGACCTTATAGGGTTTGGTACGAGTTGGGTCCGGATCAAATCCGACCCATTAATGACACCCCTAGTCTAGACTCTAGACTGTCTCACCTAGAGAACTAAAGACAAAAGAGTGCTCTACTGTGTTTGTTGAGAAATAGGGATGGCAGTGGACCCGGTCAAGGTGGGAAGGGGCCCGTTTTTCCTTAATCCATTGTCATCCCTAAAGAGTATTTTAGCATTTTACTAACTAGGATTGGAGATGGGGCAGGGTGGGGGAAAACGTGAGTCCATTCCCCCACGGGTTTTGATTTTAACCTCCATCTCAGCCTCCATCCCTGTTTCATGTCCTTCATCCTTGGTCCAAACGGGGCGAGGCTCCCAAGTCCACTGCCATCCCTATTGAGAAATGGAGTCCCACAGTCTTTGGTGGGGTCCTCTACCCTTAGTAAGTTAGTATTCATGTAGGTCTTGGGCAAGGAGTACCAACCTTCACTGTGATTGCTTGTTCAAAATCATGAGACTACACTTTTTTGGCAATTAAAGTGGGTCCCACAACCTCATGTGTTTTTCTTGTCCCTTTCTACGTACCCTTCTTTCCCTGCGCGCGTGCTTCACAGGATGATGCGTGATGCACAATTAATATATAATATATATTTACTAGTACTTGCTGTATGTACAATCTAGTTACAAAATTATAAGTGCAGTATTATACAGATGTGTTCAACATCGTTTACTTTTCAGGGCTTACATTTTTTTTAAGATATGATTTTTAAGTCATAAGATTTTGGTATATTATGAATAGTTATGTCGAAACTCTTCAAAAACCAACCTTACATGTTGCAAAAACAAGATTTAAAACTTGTTTTCTACTAAAGAAACTATATAGTTTACATCTATAAGATTAGATCTATAAAAAAAAGTGAACAAAATATGAAAAAAATTTACTCTAACGTACAAACGACTGTACATTGAGTTTATTTACAAAAGAAACATATTGGTGTTCATTACAATTAGCTAGCTTGTTGACAAAGAGAATCTCTTTCTCTCACCGAGAATAGATGGTTTTCCTGTAGATTTTTTCAAAGTTTTTTAGAAAACAGTGAAAAGTGATTTGTGTACAGTGTTTGATGAGTTTCATTGTAATTCTAGACTGCCTAGGCAGTTTCATGTCGGATTAATCTCCGTTATTTCAAAAGAAAGCGTCGCCATAGATATTATGCATTTTCGTCTTATTTCCATAATAGGAGTCTTGTATCATATAGTCGTAAAGGTCTTAGCATCAAGACTAAAATTGGTGGCATCTAATCTATTTTTTGATTTTCACTTTTCTTTTATTCTAAATAGGAGAGTTCAACAAGCATATATCTCAACTTCAGAGCTCATTCATTCCATGCATGCGAGTCGTACTTCTTACTTCATGTTGAAGTTTGATTTTAATAAAACATATGATTCTGTGTACTGGCTTTTTCTTTTGCAAGTGGTGAATCACATGAAATTCGGCAACTGTTTTTCCAGATGGGTGTCAGAGCTCCTTACCAATGCACAAGCCATGGTGTCCATTAACGGGGTAAAGAGTGAGCAGCTTTCATTATGGCGTGGCCTACGACAAGGATGTTCATTATCTCTGCTTTTGTTTAATACAGTGGTAGAAGGACTTGCGATGGTTCTTAAACGCGCGCAAACAAGGGGTTTCGTACAGTCGTTGGATATCCAAGGTTTTTTCTAGGCATATTATATAATATGCAGACGATGTGCTAGTCTTTGGAAGGACTTATTCTTAAGTTTTTTGCAGCTTTGTCCGGGCTGAGGCTCAATGAAAATAAGTGTTTGGTCACGCTTCTGAATGGCGATCGGACCAGTCAAAACGCGGCAGAAAAAATTTTCAACTGCGCTTTAAGGCCGTTGACGATCAAGTACTTGGGGCGCCCCCTACAAGTCAAGACAACCTCTAAAACATCATGGGCACCGATTGTTGACAAGGTGTGTCTTAAGCTACAGTCTTGGCCTGCCCGATATTTGTCTCTTGGAGGCAGAATTACTTTGATCAGGCATGTTTTGTCAGCGATTCCAAAATTCTTCATGTTGGTTTGTGACATGCCAGTCAACGTTGAACAACAGCTTAAGCGCGTCCTGTCAAGTTTTTTGTGGCGTGGTGTAAATGGACCTTATAAGAGGCACTTGGTGGGATGGGTCTCCATCGTTATGCCAAGGACTATGGCTGGCTTATGAATTTTTGCTTTACATAAAAGGAGTATGGCATTGGCTATGAAGCAGTGTTGGTTGGCTCATACTTCATAGGATGCATGTGCAAACTTTCTTCGACTGAAATATGGTCTAATCGATTCGCTTGTTGTTCGTCGGGGGGCTCATGGACCATACACATCGCATTTGAGGAAAATGTGGTTTAGGGCATTGCGTTTGTTTCTTGACAGGGATTTGGACGTGGGGGTAAACAGATCTTGACTTCAATGGGCAGTCTCAAATGCGGAAGTTTTCCAAGTCCACAAGGTCTACCGTTCTCTTTTACCTCCAGGTCCGAGCTGGATCCCCAAAAATGCTTTATGGGCGAAAGGACCATCTCCGAGGACCAAGGTATTGGCTTGGTTGATTCTTCATGACCGGATACAAACCCATAACAATATCAAGAGGATGGGATTTCAGTTTCCCAGTTTGTGTGTGCTTTGTCGACAGGCTGAAGAAACCACACATCTTTTTTGGTCGTGTGAAGTGTTTCGAGAACTGTTTACTATAACTTGGACACTACAAGAAAAACGTGGATTAGTGACGGACATTTGCGACAAATTTTTGTTGTCGCAAATGTGCGACGGATTAGCGAGAGAAAACTATCTGTCACTAACATTCAAAATATTTGCAAAATTAGCAACGGAAATGTCTCCCTCGTAATTTTGTCGCTAATGAACGACGAATTAACGACGAAATTTTCCCATCCCCAAACACTACAAGAAAAAATGGTAATTAACGACGAAATTAGCGAGGGAATTATTCCGTAGCTAATCTGTCGCTAATTAGCGAGAAAATTTTTCTATCGCTAATCCCTCGCTAATTAGCGACGGAAAAATTCCCTCGCTAATCCCTTGCTAATTTTTTATTTAAACCATCCCATCTGAGGCACGAAATTTTCCCTCTCTCCTCGTTTAATTTTTTTTTATTTAAATAGTCTCCCATCACTCCCCTTGCGAGGTCCTCCGCTCCTTCAAGGAGCTCCGTCGGCTCTGCATCGAGCTCCTCGACGGCAAGCTCGGCATCGACGGTGGCGCCCTCCTCAAGTGGCAGGCCGAGTTCGGGAGCTCATTCGAGAGCTACGCCATCCTCGTCGCCCCCTCCTGCCGTCGGTGGCCAGCTGCTGGCTACGATCTCCCCATCGATCCCGCCATTGAAGTCGAGAGGGACCCCAATTGTGGCCCTGAGGACCAAGGAGGCATCCCAGAGTCATTTTACATGAATAGTGGACTGAAGCTGAGCATCGTCTGCATGATCACCTCGCTGATCGCTGCCTCCGTCGGAAAGCACGCCGAAGAGCATGTCAATTTTGTGCAAAAGACCTCGCAGTGGCTGGCCGGGCCGCTCAGGTGCAATGCATGTGTGGTGCGGTACAAGTTTAGCCTATTGCTGCCGGAATATCGCCCGGTAGGAAGCAATTTTTTTTAAAAAAATTTAGCAACGGATTCGCGATGGATATTATCTGTCGCTAATTTAAAATAACGACGTACTCGCGACGGATCATGTTCGTCGCTAATCTGTTGCAAATTAGCGACGGACGTAGCGACAAATAAGTTCTATTGCTAATTTGCGGTTAGGATTATGTGACGAACGCTATCCATCGTTAATCCATCGCCAATGCATCGAACTGTTTAGCGGCGGATTAGAGATAAATTAGTGACAGATAGTGTCTGTCGCTAATCCACATTTTTCTTGTAGTGGGAGGGCTCCATCAGTTGTTGTGCGGGAGGGCTGCTCTGCGTTAGATCTTATCATCGGCCCTGTTATAATTAGACGTGAAAAAAAGTGAAGGACTATTTGGAGAGTTTGGTTATTTAGAGTGTGGTGGTTCATATGGATGGTCATAAATGATGCTACTTTTTGGGATGTCCCGTTCAACCTTAACTGTTTGACTCATAGGGTCTTGGCTGATGTGTATGCTATCTTACACATATATCTCAAAGACCTGCCTCTGCCTCCAACCGATCCTCATCTAGATGTCTGTGGTTCTTGATGAGTTTTTTGTTTTGTGTTTGGGTTTTTCTGTTTTTGTGTACATGGTGTTTTCATGTTTTGCTATTGTGTTTGTGCTTGTGGGACTCAACGCTTTGTTGAGTTTCACTTTTAAGTAATGTTGATCGCTTTTCCTCTCTCTCTCTCTCTCTCTCTCTCTCTCTCTCTCTGAGTTTGACAAGTTTGACATTAGTAGTGTGCATACTATGCGCAGCTCGTCTTTGAACTAGTCTGGTCTATGCCTAACCTTGAAATGGATTCAAACCCTGGTCTTAAGCTGCACGAAAATGCCAACGATCAGATTCAGGTTGGATTCCGACCTGGATCTGAACCGTATGTTCAAATTCAGTAGAACAAGCAATATCTGATTAATAATTGGATTGGGATTACATGTGAAAAATATTACATGTAACGGTTATAAACCGTTAGCCACTTAAGCTAACTGCATCCAGATTTGATACAAACCTTTTCCATCTTAATCATAGTCTGACTCCAAACCGGATTAGAGTATATCTTATTAAGCAAATCTGACCTTGTACAACATTACATATTGCATGAAGTTATAACATATCCATCCCAACATGGTACTGGATAGAAATGCCTACAGTGCCATGTATCCAAGCATTATGCTGGATTAACCTATGTAATAAATATCAGCAATATTTTGACAATATTACCATTTTATTATGACAGTTTCCAAAGCCGATATATTACCAAAAGTGATATTTTCAAAGTAGTCTCTTTTGAAATTATCACAATAATTTTTTTTTTTAATATTTTAAGTATTTTTATGTTTTATATATGCCAACATTTTCTCAAGAAAAACTCTAGATTTTATTGTGAGATTTTCCAGACAGACAGATTTGTGACATTGATATAAACCACAAGTCAAACTGGGCAGGACTATGGCATGACGTTGGATCAACAGATCATACCATTCCCTTTTTCATGCTGTGATAGGTTTACAACTTAAGTGCATCCAGTTCATGAGAGCAGGAAGCTTGGAACCTTGCAGCCCTTGCAATAATCACTCACCATGTTAGATCCGGCATGCAATAGTTTTCTTGCATTCTGTGTCCTACTTCCACTCAATGCAATTATATTTCTCCACACCCGCGCGAGCGTGCACATACACACAGTTCAACAACATACTGAACTAAAAAAGATGAAAGAATTTGTATTTCCAATCAATTTTCCATGTCATGGATAGTTGATATAACAAAATGAAACTACAGTTAAAAATTAACCTCAATGATACAACACCATGCATTGCTAATCAATAAGAGCACTCATGGCAGATGAAGCCCTCTCTACCGTAAGGCCCAATACTCTATATCAAAGTTCTTAACTTGGTATTGGAATCAAACATCTTGACCAGCCTCTTGGACTGCCACTTCTTTAGGAGCACTTGGGGTGTCTGCAGTAATCTGGAGGGGTTCTAAGGACTCAACAACATCCCTCATCAGCGGCCGTGCCTTTGGGTTCTGATTCAAACAGTGGTAGGCTAGCATTGCTGCCTTATGCACACACCTGAATGGATAATTCCCTTCCAGTCTTGGGTCTATGATGCTATGCAGCCGCCTTCTCTCTTTCAAGAGAGGAAGGGCCCAATCGGCCAAATGGTGTTCACGGTTTGGCCTGCTCTTATCAAGTGACCGTCTTCCAGTGATCAGTTCCAAGAGAACAACACCGAAGCTGTAAACATCGCTTCTAGAAGTAAGATGACCTGCACAAGATGTGGCTTGGTCAGTGTTAATTTAGAGCATGGTCTGATGAACCCAAGCAGTAAGATGGCATGATAGTAACTATAAAGGGAAACACAATTACTAGAGTATACTTTTTAACAGTTTCAATTGAACAGAGCAACTTCAAAGAAACCATTGATTTTCACAGTAATACAAAAATATAAAATATAATAGCGATATTTATGATAACTTGGTTAACATATGTTTACGCTATTCTCACAGCAGTGCACAGCTTTGTACTTTATAAAATCCTTCATGGATCCAATTAGTGATTTTGGGATTTTTTTTTTTGTGGTCTAATAAAGGAACGGAAGAGAATCTCTAATGAAAATAACATGTAAATTACTATCTCATTCTGAATTTGAAAAAATTTGGATTAGTCAATCATAAATATATGTGCCTACCTTTTGAAAAAGAAGAGGGAATTTCATGTTGCAAAAATAAAGGTGTGTGCACAATTTTATTGCAAAACTAAATGTGCATTTGTGCATTTCTAAATTTTACAGTTTATCATGGTTAAATGCAGGAGAAAGACCAATATCTTAGCCTACCAATCGTACATCTAGCAAGAGGGCAGCCAAAGAAATTCTTCCTCTTTCTCCATTCTCCCAAGAAATGAAACAGATGCCAAGAACCCTTGCCATTGAAACAGAAGCTAAAGGTGTCTAGTCTCAACCATTCTAAAATTGCCAGTATTCAGAGAATTAGATTGTCTACAACTTGCAACTTGATTCAGCCATCTTAAGTTTCTTAGTTCAAATCTAGCTGACACAGTGGTTCGGGTCAGAGGAGAAAAGATGCACAACCCAAGGATAATGTATCCAGAAAATCCTGAAAAGGACATATGAGTTATCCTAGGGGAATGGATTCTGATTTCAGATTACAATAATTCTATGACAGAACAAAACTGCACTCAAAAGCATTTTGAATTTGATGCACAAGTAATTTTAACCAAAGTTACCGGAAGCTTCTTAGATAGGTGGGAAGCTCGTTTCCCAGAATCTCGCTTCGGAAGCATGATACTCCTCGCTTCCGAAACTTGATGAGAACCTTGATTCCCCCACGCTTCTCCTATGCTTTCCACACGCTTCATTTATTCTTGTTATATGTCCTCTTACTCAACTTCCATGCTATTTATGTGTTTTCTCTAACTCTTCTCACTCATTTCCATGTGCTTTCGCTAAATTGGTAGTTATCATTTTTAGATTTTGTTAAAAATTTAATTCTTACACTAAAAAATCATGAAATTTAGTATTAGTCACTTTTATTTTAGTTTTTATTTGTGTTTTATTTTGATTCTTATTCAATTCTTATATTTCTTTTTTTTATTCCTCGCTTCCCGTTTCCTATATATTTTAAAATGCATCGCTTCTTGCTTCCGCTTCCCATATTGTTTCCCGCTTTCGGTTCCTAGTCTGGCAACCTTGATTTTAACCCCACCAAAACCCAAGAAAAACTTAAACAATCCCTATTGACTGTTAACAAGGAGTTCCAAGTAACTCAAGATCATGCATCAAGATGCATTACAAGTTTAGTAGCACAGAAGAGAAAACTTGAATAAGGCACTGGCTAGATGGATAAAATAGAATGGAGAGGAAGGCTGGTGGCAGTTGAATCAAACTGAAGACAAGCAACTTGAACAGAGGTAAGGCCAAGGGCAAGTTGGGTACAACACCATTAAGATCCCAGATTGAATCTATTCCCATTATATCTTTTCTGCTGCTGCTCTGCATTGAATTCTTCCATCTCATGAATAATGTACTCCAGTTGGTTTCTAGACGGACGGAATGAAGCACTGTAGACTCCCTGAATAACCAAATTATAAGGCCTTGTGTCTCTAATGCTCCTAGAACTCTGCCCAGTATTGGTTTTGATGATATTATGTTGGCTTTAAGTTCATTTGTTCATTTAGGTTGGCGATCATTTCCTGGATAGAACCAACATTACTTTTTTATGTTTTCTTTGGGATGCATAGGAATGTTTTTCTTTTTTTTTGTTTTATGTGATTTGATTAATCTTTGATCATCAAATAAGCTAATTTAGAATATTTAGATTGGAATGCAGCTGTTACCATAATGATTGATGCTGGTTTTGGAATGAGAGAGAAAAATACCTGTTTTATGCATGATTTATCAGTTTTATTGAGCAAAAATTTGATTTTAATCATAAGATGCACTATTCTTGTGGGTATTAGTTAAAATAAGTTTGCATAAGCTACTTCAAACACATGTATATTTACAAACTGTTTTAAGTAGTTTGTCATCAAACTAACAAGTCTTCTCCTCATATTGTTAATAGATACTTAATAACACTGTTTCCATTCATTATTTATAAACAATAAACATCCAAATGAACCCTCAAAGGAAGGCCAATAAAGATGTAAAAAAAATTCCACCTGATCCTGCTTAGGAAGATGGACTAAACTGGAGTTGCTCAAATCTTAATCATGAGTTACTAATGATTATAAAAAATTATGAGTTACTAACGGCATTGGATAGAAATGATTGGAGAAGGATTTATGTGGAAGACCCAGAATGATTTTCTTTTTTGGTTCATATCGCCGACCCCAATTGTTTTGGGATGAAGGCGTAGTTGTTGTTGTTGTTGTATGAGTTACTAACGGCCTTGTCATCAGTCATATGAGCCTACAGTGACCAAGCTGATGTGACTGCAGGAGTTAGTCAGTTGCAATGCTTACAACTAAGAAAGGCTGTTATAAATGGACCTTGCAATATCATGATGCAGTACCTGTCATCATATACTCAGGAGCAGCATAACCGTAAGTGCCCATCACTCGAGTAGAAACATGAGATTTATCACCAACTGGTCCATCTTTTGCAAGTCCAAAGTCAGATAACTTCGCATTATAGTCCTGAAAAGCATCATCAAATTGCCAAACATTTATGACTCACGAGGTTAAACAACATGAAATTCCTCCCTGAAAATTTATTTCAAAGAAGAGCAAAAGATGCAAGCCACTAACCATGTCCAGCAGTATATTTGATGTCTTAAAATCCCGATAGATAATTGGTTTCTCAGAATCATGGAGGTAAGCAAGACCTCTGGCTGCCCCTAAAGCAATCTTCATTCTAACAGCCCAGGAAAGTGGAAGCAAAATTGCTGCAGTTATTAACAGAAATTATCAACATAATGAAAAAATTGCTCACATTCCTGAAGTTCATGCACAGATACTTCTTAATTTCAGCTGAATAAAGCTTGTAAAAGTAAGTTAGCAGCTGGAGAAATGGTATGCTATAACCAATGAAATATTCATGACTACCTCAACTTACTAAGTGATAATTACACTAACGCTTAATGGAGAGAACACTTCTCTAAACTTCAAGTCTTTTGACATTTTAATCTTAAATAAACAAGTCCCAATTCTCCAACCATAAAAGTTAGTATCAAAAGAGCAAGGAAATGAAGGAAATTACTTGAAAATAAATTGGTTTCCACGCTACCACGAGCCATATATTCATAAACCAGTACTTTGTTGTCTTCCTCAATGCAGTATCCAACAAGTTTCACCAAATTCGGGTGTGAGAGTTTCCCTAAATAGACAACTTCTGCCTGCAAATTCCAAAAAATCTGATATCTCAAGACAACTAAAAGGGTAGCTTACAAGAACTTGAAAGTTACAACTAAGCGAACAAAACATACCAGCCATTCTCTGTGACCTTGGAAACTCTTCTCCCCATCATGAACCTTGACAGCAACCTCCAGAGGTTCAATCCCCCCCTGTCTCAAATCCCTTGAAATAAACCCTCTGTAGACGCTTCCAAATCCACCACCACCTAAGACACGGTCCTTCTTAAAATTCTCTGTAATTATCTTCAACTCGCTGAACGTAAACACGACCAAAGGGTTAGAAGCTGAATTCCCTCGTAAATCTTCAACTTCTTTAGGGTTGGTGGGGTAATTATCACTAGCCTTCTCTTCTATCTCCTGTGTTGCACTCTGTATTTTTGAAGATTCTACAAAGAGACACTCAAATAATAAATAACAGAGTATACAAGAAGGAAAGCAAATGCTATCACTAAAAACATCCTGATATTTGCCTCTAATCAAGCATATAATTCATACCAACATGCCAATTCAACATCTAAAGAACTTGTAATGAAAAAGAAAAAGAAAAAATAAGATTTAATAGAAGGACAACTAGTGATACAGAATAATAAAGTACTCATATCAAATGCACGGTCAAATCTTCGGCTTCTTTCTTTCCAAATTCATAAAAACAAAAAAGAACTCACAAAAACTTAATAAGGCATATCAAGAAAACTCAAAAAATAACAACAAAAATGAAAAGAACTCAACACAGTTATAAAAAAAGAAAAAAGGACCAAAAGAACTAAATTTGTTTCAATCCAACGCATGCTAGACAACCATCTACAAGAACCAATGAAAAATACCCATAATTTAAACAAAAAAGAAGAAAAGAGAAGACAAAGAAAAAGAACTCACCTGATTTTAGGTCAGGAGGTGCACAGCAAAGACAAGACCTCAACGCAACACAGCAATTCCCCATCAAGAAAGAACAAAACAAACTAACAACACCTTCAAAAACTCCTGCACATAATCTCCTCCTACCCTTGTTTCTAGAGAGTACAACCCCACCAACCTTGTTTTCACATCAACATTCAAAATTCAACCCTTCTTTTTCTCCCAACTGAAGCAGCTTCAACTCTATTAGAAAACCACCCCATGTTACCAACACATAATTTCAAAGCCACCAAGATTGGAAGGCTCCAAAAATCAGGTAATGTGCACTGTTCAAGGGGGGCTTCTCAGAAACCTGAGGCGTTGGTGGTGGTATTTCTAGAAAATAACGATGGAAAAGAAGTTTGGTAGCTCACTGCCAAGGTGGTGAGGGCCCAGGCGGCGGTCTTGTTTGACGGGGGGAGTCTTCTTTGGCTAAAAATCTTCTTTTTTTTTGTGTAATTATTTTTGTCTGGCAAAGTATAAGTAAGATTGAGAATTTCGATGGGGGCGTTCCCTACTCAGCGATGCGCTGTACTCTATAGGCCCGGAGGCAGTGATAAATGGGCAAGGGTTACTAGGTCGTCGCTCGGAAGCGACGCGTCACACCCGCACCCGGGTGTGGTGTCAAACATGCAAAGGTTCCCTCACTTTGTTGGACGGGTGGGGGTAAAGAAGTTAGTCCAAGACCATAAAATTAGGTTAGCCATTTGGAACATAGGATCTTTAACTGGTAAGTTGGTAGAGTTAGTAGATGTTATGTGTAGGAGAAAGATGAATATTTTATGTATACAAGAGACCAAATGGGTAGGTGAGAAAGCAAAAGTGATAGAACCTTGGGGATATAAGATTTGGTATACAGGAATAAATAGGAATAGGAATGGAGTAGGGATTGTTATGAGTCGTGAGTTTATAGATAATGTAGTTGAGGTCCATAGGAAGGGTGATAGGATTTTACTTATTAAATTAGTATTAGGTACAAATATTATTAATATTATTAGTGTTTATGCACCTCAAGTAGGTTTAGATGATTCCATTAAGCGTCAATTTTGGAAAGATTTAGATGGAGTAGTACAAGAGATATCTTATGGAGAAAGGCTTTTCATCGGCAGTGACCTTAATGGGCATGTAGGCATTAGTAGGGATGGGTTTGAGAGTATCCATGGAGGCTATGGTATAGGAGAAAGAAATGAAAGTGGGGAAAGGATTTTAGATTTTGGTTTGTCCTATAATATGATCTTAGCAAACACTTGGTTTAGGAAGATGGAGTCTCACCTAGTAACATTTAAAAGTGGGGTTAATACGAGTCAGATAGATTTTTTCCTACTTAGAAAGAGAGATAGGGGTTGTTGCATCGATTGTAAGGTTATACCGGGAGAAAGTGTAGCTACACAACATAGAGTCTTAATTTTAGATCTTAGAATTAGACAATACCGCAAAAGGGATAGACATATGATAGATCCTAGAATTAAGTGGTGGGCACTGAAAGAAGCTAAACAAGGAATGTTTGTAGAGCGGGTAGTTAAGAAAGTTGATTGGTGTCTCGAGGAGGATTCAGAATCTATGTGGAATAAGATAGCAGGTGGCATGAGAAAGGTGGCTAAGGAGGTATTGGGTGAGTCTAAAGGCGGTGCACCGCTAGGTAAGGATACATCGTGGTGGAACGAGGATGTCAAATTAGCTATTAAGGTTAAAAGAGAGTGTTATAGAAATCTAAGTAAAAATCGTGATAATGAGAATTTGGAAAAATATATGATAGCAAAGAAGGAAGCAAAAAAAAATAGTTCGGAACGCGAGGGATAAGGTATATAAGGAGGTTTATGACAAGTTGGATACCAATGAGGGTGAGAAGGATATTTATAGGCTTGCAAAGATGAGAGATAGAAAATCGAGGGATCTGGGTATGGTTAGATGTATCAAAGATGAAACGCATAGGGTTTTAGTCAAAGATGAGGAGATTAAGGAGAGATGGAAAGATTATTTTGATAAGCTATTTAATGAAAGTCATGCTCAGGATCTTGGAGACTTTTCAATTCCTTTTCATGAGATGAATCGTGACTTCATGCGCAAGATTCAAAAGAAAGAAATTGCAGAGGCTTTGAAGAAAATGAAATCAAGAAGGGTAGTTGGCCCAGATGGTATACCTATCGAGGCTTGGAAATGCTTGAGAGAGAAAGGTTTAGAATGGTTGACAAATCTTTTTAACAAGATTTGGCGGACAAATAAGATGCCTAATGAGTGGAGGAAGAGTACTTTGGTGCCTCTATATAAGAATAAGGGTGATATACAAGATTGCACAAACTATCATGGTATAAAACTCATGAGTTATACTATGAAACTTTGGGAGAGGGTGATTGAGTCTAGGTTGAGGAAGATTGTCATGATATCGGAGAATCAATTTGGTTTTATGCCTGGAAGATCAACTATGAAAGCTATACATCTTCTTAGACAACTTATTGAGAGAAATAGAGAGAGAAACAAAGATTTGCATATGGTTTTTATTGATTTGGAGAAGGCTTACGATAGAGTACCTAGGGACGTTCTCTGGTGGACAATGATGAAGAAAGGTGTTTCTCTCAAGTACATTAGTATAATTAAAGATATGTATGAAGGAGTAGTAACCAATGTCCGCACTTGTGGAGGGGTGACAACCAATTTTCCTATAACGGTTGGGTTACATCAAGGATCTGCTTTAAGCCCTTTCCTATTTGCTATAGTGATGGATGAACTTACGAGATCAATTCAAGAAAATGTGCCGTGGTGTATGTCGTTTGTTGATGATATTGTTTTGATTGATGAGTCTAGAGTTGGGGTTAATGCTAAGTTAGAATTATGGAGACAGACATTGGAAGCTAGAGGTTTTAAGTTGAGTAAGAGTAAGACAGAATACATGGAATGTCGATTTAGTAAGCAACGAAGTAGTGATGGGAGTGTAGTGAAGCTTGGTGAGCACGAAATACCGGTGGATGATTCTTTTAAATATTTGGGATCTATCATTCAAAAGTATGGAGAAATTGATGGAGATGTAAATCATAGGATAAAGGTTGGGTGGATGAAATGGAAGAGTGCAACTGGAGTGTTGTGCGATCGTAGAATGCCATTGCGGTTGAAGGGAAAGTTTTATAGGATGACTATTAGGCCCGCTTTACTATATAGTACAGAATGTTGGGCTGCCAAGAGACATCATATTCAAAAAATGAGTGTAGCTGAGATGTGTATGCTGAGATGGATGTGTGGAAATACAATAAAAGATAAGATTCGGAACGAGGAGATACGTAAGAAGGTAGGCGTTGCACCCATTGAAAATAAGATGAGAGAGAATCATTTACGGTGGTTTGGACATATTCGACGAAGGCCTAATGATGCTCCAGTTAGAAGGATGGAGAAATGGGAAAATATATTAGTTAAAAGAGGTCGGGGTAGGCCTAGGAAGACATGGATGGAGGTGATAAGAAAGGATATGAATGCTTTGAACCTCACCGAGGACATGGCATTGGATAAAAATGAATGGAGGAGAAGGATTCATGTGGAAGACCCATACGGATTTTCTTTGTTGGTTCATATCGCCGACCCCAATTGTTTTGGGATGAAGGAGTAGTTGTTGTTGTTGTTGTAAAGTATAAGTAAGATGAGAATCTAATTTATTTTATCAATATTTTATAAGTTTCTTAGACTCTTCACCGACATTTTGCCCATTGCAGCCTCCTCTTTGCTGGTGTTCTAATCTTCTGGAATCTACAGATTACTTAGATTGGAACTCAAGTGATTATGGGTCTAGATTCAGTTTTGAAGTAATGATATTGGGGATAGTTACGGGAAGCTTCTTGCTACTTGAAAAAGCTTGTTTTAAAAAGAGACTCCTTGTTTCTTCAAAAAGATATAGAAAGCTTTGAGTAGGGATGTCACTGGACCTGGGCGGGTGGTGTCACTTCTGCCCCCGTCTCAAAATTCAGTCTTTTTATCCTTGCACGAGTTTTGATTTTAACCTCCATCCTTGCCTTCATCCCCATTTCATGTCCTCTATCCCCAATCCAAACAGGGTGAGGTGGGGGTGGGGCTCCGTTTTTCCTCGGTCCCTAAAGAGAATCTTAGCATTTTACTAACGAGGATCAGGGACAAGGCGGGGAGGGGGAAAACATAAGTCCATCCCAGCATGGTTTTGACTTTAACCTATATCCTCGTTTCATGTCCTCCATCTCCCATCCAAACAGGAAGAGGCGGTGCGGGACCCCATTTTCTCCCAGTCCAGTGTCATCCCTAGCTTTGAGAAACTCACTTCCAAAAATATGGGATACTTTATTAATATTGGGGAAGCCCCGTTATTCTTAGTTTTTCAAATCAATTTTGTTTCACTTTCTTAAAGTTTTACTCTTGCTTCTTGTCATTTCTTACATTTTTTATATTAGAAAACTATAATTTTTAGAATCATGTTAGTTTTATATTGTTTTATATTTGTGTTCATATCAATTTTTTTATTTGCTTTGGCCCATTCTTGATATTGTTTTTTATGTGTTTCCTTTTCATTTCTATGCCTTGCATAATCGCTTTACTAGCATATCCTGCTTCATATTATTTTATAACGCTTACTTCTTTGCTTCCGCTTCATGCATCACTTCTTGTATTTGTTTTGTTTTCAGGTTACTATGATATTGGATTTGAATGCAGATCTGACTAGATGTATAAAAAAAGAAAATCATATTTATGTCTTATAAAGATTATAAACTAGGATGTATAGCTAGGGGTGTTAATGAGTTGGGTTTGATTAGGACCTAGGTGAAACTAGACCCAGACTTGATTTGAGATGATGGCACTAGGTCTCGACTCCGGTTTAATCGAACACACCATAAAAGAAATCATAGTCGGATCCTATAAGGATTACATGAACTAGACTCAAACCATACCCGATAAAATAATATTTTTTTCATCTTTTTAACATTGAAATTTATGGATCTTAGTTGAAACTCGAGTCTGGCCCGAGTCTAGTGTGAAATTTTATAAACTATACCTGACTCCATATATTAATCGAACGGATTCTAATCAGACCTCATTTATTACCAAACCCTAACCCTATAGGGTTTGGTATGGGTCAAACTCAACCCAATGACAATGTATACCTAGTAAAATAATATTCTTTTTTTGTCACATTAAAAAATGATTGAAGATGATCAAAATTTGGGTTGGACCCAAGTCCAGTATGAAATTTCATAAACCTTACCTAGTTTTGTATGCTAATTGGACCTCATGGGTGTAACATCCCAAAATTTTATCAAAAATTTTCAAGAATTTTTTTATTTCAACTTATCTTCTTGTAAGCATAGCAGAATAGTTGATTTGAACCCGAGTCAAACTTTGGATGAGTTATAATAAACCCAAATACACACACAACTGAATTTAAAGAACTTAATTTAAAGGATTAATTCAAACCAGGACTCAAATAAATTATGAGTTTACAAGTCTCAACAAAAATCAAACTTAATATAAAAATATCCAAAATAAAGTTGGATCCTCCGAAAAAGAAAACAATTCGTCTAACTCCACCGTGCAACCTGTCATCATGTCAGCTCATGTATTATTTGTAGAAATTTTATAGTGAGGGCATTAAACTATAGCCCTAGTAGGATACACCAAATGACATAAACATGAATAGAGTCTAAACATAAGAGATGTACACAAGTCAATATACGAATAAAAATTGCAACATGATGCTTAGACATAAATACATTTCACAAATTCATAACCAAGTCATGATCACATGAAACATTCAAAATAGGTATCCTACTATGCATAATATTCTAAAGTAAACTAACAATTCATAATAATCATTTCATTCACGTACAAATTGAACTAATGTCAGTGAATCAACATTTTAGTGTTTTGTTTTTCTTTCCTCACCCTCAAGAGTACATACTCAAAAATTCTAACTTCGATTCAACTAAGTCAATGACATGTTTGTTATGCCATATAATTTATTATCTCTATTGATTAAAAGAACATGAAAATTCTCCTTGAAGTTTTTCACTAGAACAATTCATGATCGAGAGAACTCCTAATGATCCATACATAATCAATTTTTACTCTACAGAGACTCAGGATATACCACTTAAGTCACAAGGTAGTCCAGCCTCTTACGACCAATGACTGGAGACCCACGAAGATGTCTAGCTATCCAAAGCAACAAACGATCGACCGATCGAGTATACCTCCACCCTCTCCAAGGTGGTCCTAAGTTTGAATTAGTCTAACAAATCATCTAATCTAGGAATTGGAAACCTATACTTGACAGTGATCTTATTGATAGCTCGACTATCAATATACATTCTCCAAGTACCATTTTTCTTAGGTACCAATAGGGTAGAGACAACACACGGGCTAAGGCTTTCTCTCACATGTCCCTTAGCTAAAAGTTGTTCTACTTGTCTACGAAGTTCTTGATACTATGTAAAACTCATTCTACAATGTGGGGCATGTGGTAAGACTGCTCCTGGGTAAAAATCTTTATGGTGTTGGACATCCCTAAGTGGGGGTAGTCTTGTTGGAAGTTCTTCAGGACAAATATCCTGAAATTCCTTTAATAAAGGTGACACTCTAGGGTCAATGATAGAAGGGTTAGGCTCACTATGAGGTGTTGCATCTACAAACAATAAGACATAACAAACACTAGTCTATTCTAAGGCTTCTTGAAGTTCATGTCTCACCATGGACACACTAAATACCTTAACCTTTGGTGCATAATTCTTAGTGGAAGTAGGGTGAGATTTGCGGGTGGCAGATGAAACTGAAGATGTAGAAGTAGATGATGTAGAGTAGGATAAGGTTGAAGACAATGGTAGTAAATATTTAGAGGGCAACAACTGGATCTTCTTTCCCTTAAAGATGAAAGAATACATGTTAGTCCTACCATTATGAATGGCCGATTTGTCATACTTCAATGGTTTTCCTAAAATTAGATGGCTTGCATTCATGGAAAGCACATCACACCAAACTTGGTCAAAATAAGTATTTCCTATTGAGAATTAGATCAAACACTGGCGGTTAACATGAACATCTATGATCTTTTGGAGGCATGATATTTGATAGGGTATGAGATGAGTCCTAGTACCCAATTTTAATTTTGACACGACCTCTACAAAATAACATTTTTGCAGCATCCTGAATCTACGATGAACCTACAAACCTTACCATCAATAGTACAAGCATACTCAAAGATGTGTATCCTAAGCCATCTATCATTCACTTCCTATCGAGGGGCTAAACATACTCTTCTTGAGATGAGCGCCTCTCCTCTATCAGGCAAGAGCAAATCTTCTTTATCGTCCTCTTCAACTCTTTCTTCAAACTCTTAATTTTCAAGGTCATAAATAGGATCGGACTCTAGATCAAATCTTGAGTCTTCTTCCTCATGAATGCCTTCAGTAAATAGAGTTTTTTCATGATATTATATGGACTTATGACCAGGCTTCCCATAAATATAGCACTTAATGAGGACACCAGAACTAGTTAGCCTAGATTGTGATGAAATTGATGTATTTTAGCTTGCTTTCCTAAGTTGGGTTGTGGCATTAGGGTATCAATAGGGTGAGATAGTTTTATTATTCGAGGCTACTGGAGCTTGAGTAGAAGTCTTAATTGGCTGACCAACCCTAGTCAAAACCTTTCTTTGTAAAGACTTCTCCTATTATTGCGCTATCTAATGAGCCTCTGACACAGTCCAACACTCAACGAAGTTTAGCATATCTTGTAAATAAAAATTGAGTCCACCAATGTATTTGAATACTAATTGTTCTTCACTTTCTCGAATATCGTTTCAAACAACCAAATTATGAAACTCTTTAGTGTATTGGTCAACAAACTTCGTACCATGCTTTAAGTTTTGATATTTCTTATTAATCTCTCAAAGATAATTGAGAGGTAGAAATTGAGCACACAACTTATGTTCTATATGCACTTAATACTTGATTGATGCACGACCTTGATGCCTATGTGTCTACTTGAGTTGTCTCCACCAGGTTGCAACTCATCTCTTTAGCCTAAGGTCAACTAACTCGACTCGCTTCTCTTTAAGGACTTTCTTAAATTCAAGAATTTTCTTAACCTTGTTTATCCAATCAAAGAATTCTTCAAGGGTACTTGATCCCTTGAATTCTAAAATTTTGAACTTGAGGTCAGATTCCCAATTCGACTTTCTTGGCTGGTTTACATTTCTATCGACTTGTTCTTGCCTATATGCATCAAACTCATTATCTGAATCATGCATGCTAGTATCACAACTTTCTCAAGATCCATACATGCTTTCTTCATGTTGTCTTTCTCTTTCTCTAGTGAGTTCTTTCATTCTCCTATTCAATTCATTGACTTGTCACCGCAAGTCACAATTCTCATATCTAAGATCACAGTTCTCATTTTCAAGGTTAGGCTCACCTCGACCATGCCCACCCATTCGCCCAGACATGGCAAAAATGCTTTCATGGATATTTTAAGGTCAGGATAAATCCTAATACACAACAATGATACCAAAATAATATGGATCTGACAAAGATCTAATCCATGATCCAAGATTCAAATAGATATTGATGCATGAAAGCTAAAATATGATAACTTGGATCAATAGGTTTCATTCTAGGGTCATTTTGATCCAGATGCACTCTAAACTAATGGATAATGCCAATATAGAATCCGTAGGCAATAGGTTCGCCTTTCTCACGAATCCAAATTTGAGACTTTCTAACTGCTGAAGGTTGAGATACAGTCCTGAAACCAGAGCAAAGGATTGGTATTCACAGGTTGGGTCTCTTGGAACTGTCCAATAGGGACAGACCATAACAGGGTTGTTCTGTGGGGATTTAGACAAAGTCCCAAACACAAAATTTGTGGATATTTAAATTTTGGATCCAGAAAAATAAAATCACATGAATAAAAGGTTGTATGACTCTGATACAATCTAACCAAGAGGACAAACCGGTACAATTCTGAACAGTTACCCATGTGATTGTTCTTTCTATTCCAGGACACTTTTGACAGTCCAGATAATTGATTTAGCAAATTTGACAAACATGAAAGTTATAGATATTTTAATTACTGATCAAGAGATAAAAATCACTTAAATCGAAGGTCATATGACTCCGATACAATCCAAACAAGAGGATGGACTGATATAGTCCTGAACTGTCACCCATGGGACTATTTTCTTTATTCCATAACACTTTTGGCAATAAAGAGGAATGAATCACTAAATATAAAAAATATCAACGTTATAGTTATGAATGTTAGCTTTCCAACAAGCTATTACACATTAATTTTTCTTGTATAGAATGAAAGATACACTAGAAACAATGTGACTATATCTAACAAATAGGATGTCAGAGATATGAGTTAATGTATACATGGTTCAAACAATTTTCTTAGATTAACCAGATTTTAGTTTTAGGTTTATTGTTCAACCTGCACTCACACACACTTCTAAAGTATTTTCTCCAATGAAAGAAATTGTCCTTCCTTCTTACCCCAACTCTAGTTAGACTAGCATAGATTAGAAACAAAATCTCAAGTATGAATCTAACTAACAAAAAATTTTCTCAAGATTCAATACTCAAAGAAATATTATTTTGATCAGACAAGATGCAAGAGCTATTGTAAACTGAGGGAAATATATTCAAACCAGGTACGTAGATAGAATGAAAGAGTTTTTAATCAATCCATGGTTCACAACAACAATCACGGGCAATGTACAAGGGTTACACGCCCAAATGGAAGAAGGGGGCACATGAACAACAACTCAACAAGAAGTTCACACAAATCTTGGACAGGATGGGTTGTAGCACAACAACCACGGTAGGAGGGTCTCCAACAGGGGTTCTTCAGCAACATAGGGTGGCTTTTTTAAGCAGCAAAGATGTACATCCATGGGTTCGATAAGTGGATCTTTTCAGCAACACAAGGAGACACAATTTGCAGCACCCTCTACAACAACCAAGAGGTTCACACGGTCCACGGGTGGTCTTCACAATGGCTGCAACTTCACAAAGGGGACAACAAATGTCTTCATGCAGGACAACTTTTTGTCTTCTCCAAAATCGTCAATGGTGGAACACGACCTCCATTTCCTCTTCTTTTCTTTTAGAATTTTTTTTAGCCAAGGGATAATTGCCATGCACGATTTTTTTGACTCCTTAAGAACTCAACCCATTTGAGTTAAGTGTGGGAGGTGGTTTCCAAGACCACCTCTCACGTGGTCAATGACTTTCTAGCATTTGAATATAGCCATGAGTGCTTCTAAGACCACCTCTTATGTGGCCAATGGAAGAACAACTTTTGAAGATTTATTTTTGCCTTCTTTTACAACAATCATAAACTTTATAAAGCAATACATGTTTTCTCAAGCTTATTCACAATTTTTTGTATGAGCCTTCTTGAACAATCTTTGACCTCTAGACCTTGTTCAACCAAAAGCAAATGGGGTCCACATTGATCTAGCCATAGGGCATCCAATATGGGTCCATTTGAGATAGATTAGATCTTGTACAAGATCCAAATCATCCAAATAGATCTCGATCCCAAGGTAATTTTTTTAAGGTAAAATATAAAAATGTAAAAAAATAAAAATCTACCCCCATATAGCTTATAGTGTCTTAAAATAATCCTACCAAACACCAAAACGATCCAGATCCATAAGATTCAACACCTAAAAAAATAAAAAATACATAAATTATTCCAACATTCACAAAATAGAATCTCAACAAAAAGTATTTTCTGAGAAGATAAAAATAAAAATTCTCATAAAATAAGATGTGTCAAATGATAGATTTACCCAGGAGATCCATTTGGACCCAAATGGTCCCAAATAAAATTGGATCTTCTAAGGCATCTCATCCTAGATCAAGATATAGAGTTGGATTTACATCCAACTCTTCTTCAATGCACTGGTAATCTGAATGCTCTATATCAACTCACTATAGTTATAATGATTGTATCTTATTTGTAAATGAGAATTTACTAAGTTGTAGACTCACCCTCACTTGGTTACCACTATAGGTTCAGGAGTAGCTGCAGACAGGAGGACTTAACTCGTGAACTTGGCCTCAGCTACTTACAGATCTAAAAGTACTTCGAGTACTTTGCTTTATTTATATATTTTATTTGATGTTATGGACATGTAGTTTGATCCTTGAACTTGGATAGGCACTAATGATTATATTGATGTTAAATGAATGAACTTGATGTTTATTAAAAAAAATTCTAGCTTGGTTTTTTAGGTTATTTTGATCATTTTTCTTTGGAAATTAATGTCCACGAACCTGGGCTTGAGAGGCCTCAGTTCGGGTCGTTACATTTGGTATCAGAGTCAAGTTATAAAAAAATTTATTAATGATTGGGGATGATCAAGATTACAAGGTCTCATGGGAAAAAGATTTTATACCATTCAAGTTCGGTCAAGTAGCTTAGAGTCATAAGAAAGTTCACATAGCTTGCTAAACTTCATGCTTATAAGTTGACCCATGTTAATAGGTATGGATTTTTATAGCAACAATGAGAACGGCTATAGGGATGACATGAATTCAGTAAGAAGAGAGCATCCGACGATCATACACACAGAACAAATGGTGATGATCTTGACATATTTCATGATGGACCTGATGGATGTGTTTAGGGCGATTAGACACGTGACACCTCTCACTCCTCCTCTGACACCAATCATCGTTGTGATCAATGATGGTAGGTATGGGAGTTGAGGGTTTGGACCTAATGTGGTAGCACCACCCCATCCATCAGTTAGAGGAATGCTAGCATCACAGAGACACCCTCCTCATGGTCATATTAGAAGAAGACCAATAAGGAACTGTGGATGCATGGGTACAACAACATGTAGCGCTGGTCATGGTAGACCCTGCTACGACCACTTTAGGGCAAGGATAAGCACCATTTCACTTGCCAATAGCAGTGGGGGGAGTCAAGAACAACAGAGAGCACCTAGTCACCAGGATGCTAGCTAGGCAGTCATGCAACAGGTTAGGAGTGTTGCCGCTCTGAAGAAAGAATAAGAAAGAGGAATGGCACAACCCGTATGGGGTTTGTCTCTACCTAGGAGAGGTAGAGGGCATATAAACATGCACCTATGTGTTTGTGTCTTTCACACCACAACAACACCTTCACCAACAAGGGTTCCTTCAGACTTGGAGGATGAGGGTGTTTGGTTTTCATCTGGTCAAGTAATAAAGGTTGTTGATGGCCTAGTTCTTTTTGAAATTTTGGGTTGTATTACAAAAGAACCCATGAAAATACTTGACAGACTCTTTATGTTTGTAAATAAGTTGATTAATAAGAAAATAGTTTATAAAAATTGTGTGTACTGAATATGTTTGCTTGCATATTATTAATGAATCTTTAATATATATGCATTCATATGTAAGCTTACTTAACTCTTAAATGCAGTATGAGGACTCGCCAAGGCATGTCATACCAATCAAGGGGCTCTTAGGCAAGTGGGAGTCAAGTTGCACCTTCACGCATAAGACAAGTGGATAATAGTCCAACGATGGGGAGTATTGCAAGCCCCAACATTTTGGCAACTCCCCAAGCTTTTAGGAGTGCATCCCATCATAGCATGGGAGCTAAACGTGGAGGAGCACCATCTGTATCTTAAGAGCAAGGGCATGCTAGCGTGGGGAGAAGTGTGCCTTCTGGCTATACCACATAGAGAATTTTATATGAATTATTACAGAATTCAAGGCAGCAAAGCCAAAAGCAAGTAGTGTCAAGAAGCACTTCTTCGGCTAAGAAGTTCAAGAATATAAGGGTGCCCACTTTCGATGGAACTCCTAGTGGAGATGCAGTGAAAAAGTAGATGATAGAAACAAAAATGCATTGGATGCCATACAATGCCTGAAAGAACAGAAAGCTTGGGTTGTTGCATCAAACTTGGTGGGAGATGCAGAATATTGGTGGCAGTCCATTAGAGATATACTTGAAGATGGATAACTTGTTCCTTGGACCACTTTTAGGAACAAGTTCTACCAATAGTTCTTTTCTAGGATCGAGACGATGAAAAAAAAAGAGGAATTCAAGAAGTTGAGACAAGGGAGTATAAGTGTGGCGGCTTATACAGCTAAGTTTAACTTCTTGTCTAGATTTGCAAAGGCTTTAGTTTCAACTAAAAAGCAGAAATGCAAGCTTTATGAGTGTGGACTAAGGCCTAAAATTTTGAGGTTGGTGGGGCCATTGCAAATCCAAAAGTTTGGCAAGTTAGTTGAGATGACATGTCGCTATGAGTTTTAGGATACTTGGACACCAAAAGTAAAGTCAGAGAAGAAACCAAAGCAAGCACAACAAAGATAGTCTAATCCATCATCCAAGGATAGACAATCTCTTTGATCAACTCCAAGGGACAACATGTGTTTCTAAATTAGATCTTTATTCTAGTTATCATCACTTGAAGATCAGGGAAGAGAATGTGGCCAAGATAATTTTTTGCTCAAGATATAGACATTATAACTTTTTGGTCATGCCCTTTAGTTTGACGAATGCCCCAGCAACATTTATGTATTTAATGAATGAGGTGTTCAAACCCTATTTGGACAATGTTGTGGTGGTATTTGTAGATGATATTTTCATCAATTTAGCCAATAAAGAACAACATGTGGAGCACTTGAGAATAATATTACAAACACATAGAGACCATAAGCTATATGCTAGGTTCTCTACATGTGCATTATGGTTGGATCAAGACTCATTTCTGGGACATATCATTAGTAAAGAGGGTGTGATGATGCATTCAACAAAAGTCAAAGCAGTAGCCAACTGGTCTAAACCCAATAATGTCACTGAAGTTTGGAGTTTCTTGGGTTTAGCAGGATATTATAGGTGTTTTGTTGAGGGTTTCTCAATATTGACAGCCCCAATAACCAAACTCACAAAGAAGGAAGCAAAGTTCAAGTAGAATGAGAAGTATGAACAATGCTTTCAAGAAATTAAGTGATTAACTACTGCACTAGTATTAGTTTTACCTTTTGGTACTAGTGGTTTCACCGTCTATAGCAATGCATCACACAAGAGATTAAGATGCATCTTAATGCAGCATGACAGGGTTATCGCATATGTATATTGACAGTTAAAAGTGCACAATATGAATTATAAACTCATGACCTAGAGTTAGCGGCAGTAGTGTTTGTACTGAAGTTTTGACGATACTACTTACATGGAAAATAATTTAAGGTATTTACTAACCACTAGAGTTTAAAATATTTGATCTCCTAGAAGGAATTGAATATAAGGCAGAGATGATGGCTTCAACTACTGAAGGACTACAATTTTAAATTAAAATATCATTCAAAGAAAGCTAATATAGTGGTTGATGCCCTTAGTAAAAAATCAGAATCGATTATAAGATTATCTATATTAAATCTGTTTGTCAACACTGTAAAACAAAAAGCAAAGATTCAATGCCTACCAAGTCAATTGATGTTTGTACAGATGACCTTTGAGTTAGAAATTTAAGATAACATCAAGGGGAAGCAACTCTTAGATCCAAAATTGGAAGATATCAGATTAGCAATATCTAAGGGTGAGGTTCCAGACTTCAAGGTCGACGATTATGGAATTTTGAGATTTTGAGATTGGGTGTGCATTCCTAAGGATGAGGAACTTAGGAAACTACTACTGGATAAGGCACATCATTCCAGATACTCTATCCACCGTAACAGTACGAAGATGTACAGAGATTTGATGGACAACTTTTGGTGAAGTGAAATGAAGAAGGATATTGCTAAGTTTGTCAGCAAATGCTTCATGTGTCAATAAGTAAAGATTGAACATCAAAGATCAAGAGGACTATTGCAACCACTACCCATCCCAATATGGAAATAGGCAAACATCACGATGGATTTTGTCACAGAATTTTCAAAGACTAAGGAAGGATTAAAAGCGATCCAGGTGATCGCCAACATGTGATGAAATCTACACATTTCCTAGTGTGCAAGACAACTTATTCTTTTGAGCAATTGGCTCATCTCTTTATTAGAGATCTAGTAAAATTGCACAGAGTGCCAGACTCTATTGTCTCTAATAGATATTCAGAATTTACTTTCAAGTTCTGACAAAGATTTTAAGATGCAATAGGGCCATATTTAAAAATAAGCAAAACTTTTCCTCCTCCAACAGATAGACAATCAAAGAGGATCATCTAAACGTTGGTGGACATGTTGTGAGCTTGTTCATTAGAGTATCATGATTCATGGCACGAGATTTAGTATTAGGATCGCTCCCTGTGAGGCTTTCTATGGGAGACATTGTAGGACACCTCTATGTTGGGATCAAGTAGGCGAGAGGAAGTTGTTAGGGTTGAAATTAGTAAATAGATGGAAGAACAAGTCAAATTCATTCATAAAAACTACTAACAACTCAGAGTCGCCAGAAAAGTTATACAAACTAGAGGCAATGAGAATTGAAGTTTGAATAGGGTGATCATGTTTTCTTGAAAATATCACCTTTACAAGAAGTAATAAGGTTTGAGAAGAAGAGAAAATTAATTCCAAGGTACATTGGACCCTTTGAGATTTTAAAAATAGTAGGACCTACTGCTTATAGACTACCATTACCCTCATCATTGTTCTAGATACACAATGTGTTTCATGTATTCATGTTGCAAAAATATGTATCAAATCTCTCGTACATATTGGATACAGTGGAATCAATGTTGGACATTCAAGAAGACTTAAGTATTAATGAAGAGCCAATCGAGATTTTAAAGTTTAAAGAACATAAATTGAGGAAGAAAGTCACCCTGATGGTCCTAGTAAGATGGAACCATCACAATAAGAATGAAGTTACTTGGGAGTGCAAGGATAACATCCATTCATAGTTTCCGCATCTCTTTTCAGGTAAGATTCGAGACAAATCTTCTTTTAAAGATGATAGAATTATAAAACCCGTACCTAGCCAAGATAGGTCGGCTCGAGCCATCTGGCTCAACTAGGTCACAGCAGAAGAGGGGCTCGAGCCACCCAGTGTGAACCATACTAGGTCAAGTGGGTTCGAACGCAAACCAACTTGGTATGGGTGAGACTCAGACCAAGTGCAAGAATAAAAATAATAATTGTATAAAAATATAAAATAATAATAATAATAGTAAAAATATTTAAGATATATATGTATATATATATGGAAGAGGGAAAATCGAGATAAGAATTGTCTCGATTTCTTATTATAGATTGGATCTGAGTTTGGGTCCAACTGGGCCAAACTAGAATGGATCTGCTTTGAATCCAATAAACCAAACCTGAATGGATTTAGTTTGGATCCTATTTGGACCAAACCGGATCAGAACAAGTTTTTAATTTAGTAGGACCAAACCTTAGTCGATCAAGTTTGGGTCCAGTCTAGACCCAAACGCAAACTGGATTGAGTGTGGGTTTCACTTTATACCAAACCTAGAATGAACTGAGTTCGAATCTGTTGTACTTGATCTAGATCTACTATGGGAATCAAAGATTGGAACTCTGTTCAGTCTGAGATCTACTTTAGGTTGGACTTGGATCTAGATTCGAAACTAAACCAGGAAGGTTCAATTTGGATTAAACCTAGACCAGGTTGAGTTTGGGTGAGGTTTAATATGAAGATAAGACTAAACCCAGCCCAGGATGGGTCTGAGTTAGGTTCAATTTAGATAAAGCTTAGATCAGGTTAGGTTTAATAAGTCCAAAATTTTTCAAAAAGTAGAAAAAGGGTATGAGAGGGTAGGGTTAGGATTTTAAATTCTCAACCTCTCATGTATAGGAAACTACTCCTTACTAGTTGACCTACTTAGGCTAATTAGTCAAAGAGTAAAAACAAAAAATATATATATATATATATATACTTGTTTCAGGTTGGATATTTAGGATTCAGATCAGGGTCAGATCTGATCCAAATTTTAAAAATCAAATTAGGAAGGTAGTCTAGATCTCTTGAGAGTCTTGCTATCTAAATCACGAGTTGTTGAAAAGTGAAAAGATCGCTTTGCCCTTGTTATGCAATTTAGTAAATTAGGTACAACTTTTCATTCTGATATTAGATTCAAGTGATTTTTGGATCCCTAAACTTCTCTTCTCGGAAAGGGTCCATTGCTATGGGGCAAAATGACAAACTCTGAGTATTTGAGATCAGAGTTTGGCAAGGAGGCTTAGGGGTATTTTCATAAATTTACACATGCTAGGACTTTAATAACTTTAATAATTATTGAGATTTGTGTTAATTTCAGATCAGGATTTGTAGGAAAACTAAGGTTGTTCCTTAGTTTGAGATTTCAACGATTCAGATATGTGAATATTTGTAAATTACTCTTTAGATAAATAAAATACATGTTTGCTCATATATACATCTTGTTGTGTGATTCTATGCATTATAAGTATGTTAGTGATTTTATGTTTTGAATAGATCAACTGAATGACATGCTTAAAAATCTATATTTTTGATAGTTTTAATAAGCTGCATAAAGATTTTGACACATATTACATGTTTATTTTCAGTACTTGATCATGTTATGTAAATGTCATAAGATGATATAACTTGTATCATGAATATGCCCTATTATGAAAATAAGAAGGATATTTTGATATATGTAAGATGTTGCATAAAGGAATGCTTGATTTTTAGAAAGGAAATTAAGTTTCAGGGTTCTCATAATATGATATATTCTGAGGATATTATGCTTATACCTTGAAAATGATATTGTAAGTGTCATTATGTGATGAATTGATGATGTGCCTCTATGATGGATTGTTATCCCTAGAACTAAGTCGTGCATTTATGATTATATATTAGACATAATTAGTGAACATATATTTGATGTTATAATACACTGATGCTAAGAAATGAAAGAAAAAGAAAATAATGTACCTAAGGTAATAACACAGAGAATGATAAAAAACTCTACTAGGAAGGACATGGTCTATGGCTTTGTTTGAGATGTTTGTACCTCACTTATGCCTTAGGATTTATTGAGGAATACCTGAGTAACAAGGATCACATGTAGGATATAATAAGAACCATAAACCTTGGGGGCATGTATAGATCATCGTACACATTAGGGGCAAGTATAGCCTCTCAAGCTCTTCAGCTAGCTACCGATCAATATTTTTGGGATCTCGGCTTGTAACCAGTGAGTAAAATTGTATCGATTGTGAGTCTATAGTTTGGACCGATTTTGACTATATTCTTGTGAGTAGTTGATATATCTGGCCAGTACCGTAGACTCTAGAGTTGTCTACATGGGTTGCTACACCTTAGGAGGCTATTTTTGAAATAACCAATTAGTGTAAAGTACAACATTGAGAATGTCTACTTTGATAATGACAAAAAAGAATCGGTAAAGTGAGATAAAATATATAAAAAATATGTGTACTTAGTTAGCGAACTAAATTAAGAATAGGAGCTTAGAGCTCACTACGGTTGTAACAACGTGTCTTATTTGTAAATGAGAACTTACTAAGTTGTAGAGTCACTCCTTGCTTGGTTACTCCTGTAGGTTCAAGAGCAGCTCCAGAGATGAGAACTTGACTTGTGGACTTGGCCTCGGTTACTGGTAGATCTAGAAGTACTCAGAGTACTTTGCTTTATTTTTGCATTTTATTTGATGTTATGAAGATGTAGTTTGATCCTTGAGCTTGGATGGGCAATGATAATTATATTGATGTTAAATGAATGAACTTGATGTTTATGTAGACCTTGTTATTAAAAAAATAACTTTGTTTTTTAGATTATTTTGGTAATTTCTCTTTAAAAATTAATGTCTACGAAACCCAGGCTCGAGAGGCCTCAGTTTGGGTCGTTATACTGATACACTTTTGAAAGACATGATCTAGGGTCAGTTCTATTGAACCAAAGATATAGATCACATCTGGAGGGTTAGATGAGCAAAAAAATAACTAAAAAAAAGAGGCAGTTTTTCACTGGGGCATTTGGCCAGATTGATGCATATAATTGCGTTCTATATGAGGCGTCACTTTCTAAGCGTGAAGTCACTAGTTTGTTACAAATTGATATGAAGCCCATCAATCAAGCATCAAACTCATTTTAGAACCTTGCATCACTAAATTGAAGGTACAGTGACAACATAGTTTTGCAGCAGTGACCAAACAGCCATGGACATCCTATGGATATTCTAAGAAATGACAATCTCATTATGCAACAGATGATTGTAGATACAAACTACACATTAAAGGCCAATGTGCAGAACCAATTCACAATAGAAATGGATTACTTCTTTCTTTTTCTTTTTCCAGCTTTTCAAACTTGGATATTTTCAGATGTTTAAATCAGCTTTCCAAATTGTGGGCCAACTTGGTTAGGTTAGATAAGACACCATACTTCTAAATGGAGTACATATATACCTTTTAAATTTCAACAATGTGGGGGTCCCATTTCTTTAGCCCAAAGTGCACCATTGCACGCGGTTCAAGAAATTTGTGATCCTCACCAAGAAAAACTAAAACTTCTTAAAACCGCAGACGCTCACTTGGACCGTATGAAATTACAAGCTTCTCTATGCTTCGGAAGCTTCATGAGAAGCTTGCTTTTAAGAAAAATAAAAAAGCTAGCTTACCTTTTTCAGTATGAAAAGATCTTTCTTAATCTTGACAATTCCTTTTAATGCTGAGAGTATTATACTTTTTTAAAAATTTATATTTATGATATAATCAACATATATAATGAATATTTTCAATAAAAAAGGCTTAACATTCGTTTTAAATAGAAAACAGACGTTTTGACTATATTTCTGTCTTATTTTCCTACTCATTTTCTATTTTTGTCTCTTACTTTGCTTCTCCTTACGCTTCTCAAGCGCTTCACACTTTACGTATCCAGGCATTTCTTAATTTACTCATTGCTCGCTTCATGCTTCATCTTCATGCATTGCTTGTCATCCCTATGGAAAAACTAATCGAATCTGACAGAAAGGTCCACCACCCCTCCCTCTTGAGAACTTTGGTTTAGTGGCTAGAAATAAAATCACTAGGCCCCTACCTCATAGGTCAAGGGACCCAGGGTGGTTGTTTACTTGGGAGTGATGTTGAATGAAATCATAGTTATGGGTAGCTTCTCCCAACTTAGGGAAGCTCGTTTCCCTGTATGTTCGCTTCGGGAGAAAAAAAAAGTTTCACTTTCTCGAAAGTCTAAAGGAGGGGTAGATTTTGGGAAACCTACTTCTGAAATACGAGAAACTCAATTCTTTTAGTGAGTTGTTTCTCAAACAGATTTCCTTTCACTTTCTTATCTCACTCTCGCTTTTTGTCACTTTTCACCTGCTTTCCCATCACTTTCTATGAATTTTATAAAATATAGTTTTTTATAACAAGCTTTCACGTTGGTTTTGTATCCTTTTTTTTTTATGTGTTTTATGTCATTTTTTATTTGCTTCTGTCCATACTGCTTTCTATGTGTTTTATTTTCATTTTGGGTGTGCTTGCATAATCACTTCACAACCTATCTCGCTTCCCGCTTCACATTACTTTTTTACACGCTTTCTCGCTTCTGCTTTACACGTAGCTTTTCCTATTCATTTTGTGTCTTGGTTACTGTGGTAGAAACACCATGTATACTTTTCCAGGTTTTGTCCCTGGGGCATCCTCAACGTGTAAGTTGAATGAAGTTTCAAACATTGCACGCTAATCAGTAGGGATGGCAGTGGACCGGGGCGGGGGCGGGCACAAGGTCTCCACCCTTGCCCCGTTTCAAAATCTGAATCTTCATCCCTGCACGGGGATAGATTTCAACCTCCACCCCCGCCTCCATCCCCGTTTCATGTCCTCCATCCACGGTTGCGAGGCGAGGCAGAGCCCCATTTCCCATTAGTCTATAGTCATCCCTTAATGAATTGGAGATGGACCAGGATGGGGATTGGAACGGGGAGGGAGCAGGGTGGGGAAAAGCTTAAGTTTATCCCCGCCTTCATCCCTGCACAGAGATAGATTTTAACCTTCATCCCCGCCTCCATCCCGTTTCATGCCCTTCATCCCCGATCCAAACTGGGCAAGACGGGCGGAGCCCCGTTGTCCCCCGATCCACGAGTCAGGATCAGGTGCAATATGATTGCACAAAATTTGTGCATTAAGCACCTGACGGACCCTGTCCCTAATAATGGAGGCTGATCAGGTGCTTAATGCACAAATATTTATGCAATAATATTGTACCTGATATTTTCGGTGGTGACGAAAGTCAAGAAGGTGGTGATTTCAAAACACAAAGAATTTGTGTTTTGACGTATCACCTTATCAGGCCTCCTGCATGAACGCTCTCCTTTCATGACTGTGTTGTGTCTATGGGCGGCCATTGGGCTGGGTGCCCAACGGGCTTTCGGATACCCAGCACGGATCAGGTTGGGCTTGAGCTGCAATTTGCAGCCCCAACCCTAATAAATCCAAGCTGGGTCCAGCCCGATTAGATAATTGGGATCTAATCGAGCCATGCCCGTTAACTGAGTTGGGCCTAAAGGGCCCGGCTCGACCCGAGCCCGAGTATGACTGAGTCACCCAATGGCCATCCCTACTTGTGTCCTTTCATGTTGTGTATGGCACTTCAAGAGGGATAACGTTTGGTAATGGAGCTATGATGTTTTGTAGTTTCTAAAAATCATTGGTGCAGGTTTTTTTGACTTAATGGGGCTTTATAAATGCGTTAAGCATGTTCTAAATGGTAGCGATCTTGATCATGTTTTTCAATAATAAAAAAATATACATTTTTTTATCAGTTGAAAAAATATTACATTATGGGCCATTGATTTTTTAGTCATTATAAAAAACTGCCCATATGTGATAATTGGATAATCAAAGAGCCAAAATTCTATCACATCTATAAGGTTAGTTTTATGAAAAAGAAAAAGAAAAAAAGACATTTGTACCTCATGTTGCCATGACCAAATATTTAGGCTTTTATATTCAAAGTGCTTGCCTTCATATGCTCTTCTAGAACATTATAGGTTTTTCCATAAGGCAGAAATGGTTATAATCAATGTTGTCAGTATTGGAATAGGACCTGTATCGTTTGACCAACTATTCAGGTGAATCGGCCCGATACCGATTCTCAAGTGAATCATTCTGAATTGGCCAAAAATAATTAAAAAATATTGTGTCAATCAAAATGTGACACATGTTAAAACTATTAAAATAACATTAAAATTTTAATTTTAAAGCTACCGATTCGGTGGGCAGGCAGAAGCCAAAACTAATACTAGAAAGTTAGGTGTCGTAAAGCACTTATTACACCAACTCCTATACAAAAAGAGAAAAGATGATTATAAAGAGGCCATGTTTGCTATATATTTTATGACCCACTAAATGATTTGCTAAATGAGGGCATATGTGCACAAAACTTTCTGATATAGTGTTGAATAACCCCACATTTTGCATCAAAACAAACCGAACACAGCTTGTTTGAGCTTGACTCCTTTACCAGTTGACCCAGCTTGGACTGAGGGTGGATCAGGTGCAATGTGATCCCCCACCATTTGTTGTTGGGTCCCGCAGCTGACAGGATGGGTGATCCAAGCTCAAGCTTGAGCAGAGCCCGAACCAAGTGACCCAAACCAGAGCTGGCTCGTGTTAGATAAAAGAAACACACATATTTGAAAGAACTCTTAAAGGCAGGGAATTGAACACCCAGCCTCTATACCACAGGCTCTTCTTATCCAAAGACAATATTGGTGACATATTTCACATGTATATTATATGGATTCCCTTTCTAGGAACCTAAACAAGCCGATCCGAGATGAACACCTATTGTTCGTAGTCGCCTGATCATTTTACCTTATCTGAGTTGCTCGCAGCTCATCTCGCCAAACTCATTTAGTGAGCATGGAACGAGGTTAGGGCGAGCCAAATTGAACCGAGTTGCGAGCTGCTTGGTTTGGTTCCCAGCCCTAGCGACAGCTACATCCTTGACGCAAATGAGTGCATCCAAGATAGATGGGTCTTGCAATGCAAACGGGCCCTAAGGGACTCATGCATGCCCTCCATTTGTATCTTGTAAATCATCTAACAATCTACCCTCATTAGACATTGTAAAATTAACCTCATAAAATAATATGCTAAATGACAAGTTGATAATTCTTCCTCCATTAAGGTCTTAAGAATAGCTTCTAAAATAAGAGCCTTGAACACTAAGAGAAAAGTGTCTATATCTAATATTGTAAAGTAAATACACAAGTGGTCATTTTATTTCTATCTTTCAATACATAATTAACCAAATAATGAACATGAATATTCAAGGGTCTCAAAGTCCAAGAAGCACATGATAATATTGTCAATGCTTAAGATTGATGAAGCAATTAAGCGAAGTACTCACAAAAAGTATCAACTTTCTGGTGAGGATCTACCCTACAACCTAGAGCACCTAGATGGAGAAGTAAAATCAATCCTTGTTCATACATAGCCTTTCTACTACGGAATGAGCTACTTTAAAAGAGTTGAGCCAAATTAAAGGTCTTCCATTAGTATGCGCACTAAGTAACACTCTCTTAAGTTTGTGGCCATAGAGAAGACCAATGTCATGCTACAAAAGATCATACTCCTTGTAAAACTAATCCTTTTACTTTGTCTAATCACATTTTAAAGTATGCACCGTTTCAATCAATGTAACCTTTTCTTTTCTAGTTTCTTCCATGATCATCACAATTAGATAATATAAACCTCAAGAATAAATTGTAATTAGAGATCATAAACCTCATGATTAAATTGAACTTATGCATCTTTATGGGGATGTCATGAACTCAATCAAGTCGATAAGTTCCAAACTCATTGTTTTAAAGGAACGTTTTTGAAGTTTTAAAGGATGAAAAGTGAAAAAAAAGGTTCAGTTTGGATGGCAGCCATAGGAAACCTGGTTTACTAAAACCAAGTCTAAAACTTGGCTTTTAAACACATTGAAAACCTGGTTTTGCTGTTTGGATGATTGCTGCAAACCTGGTTTTCTCAAAAAAGTTATTTAGATGCGTTGTGGTTTTGCTTCGAGAGTAGTGGCGGAGCCACATGGGGGTCAGGGTGGGCACATGCCCACCCTGACCTGGAAAACCTCCTTAGGGGTATTGGATCATGTCCGAGTCTGGGTCAAGGTGGGCGCCACCAGGGGTCATGAAGTGCCCCCTCCCCACCCGACTCTCTCTCTCTCCCCCCAAGTCTCAAGCATGCAATTCGAGTCCAACGTTTGAAAGGATCTTTAGTAAGCATGGGGCGGTGGGCATTCCATCTTCATCTTTTTCTTGTGCCTTTTTTTAGGGTTTAGGACTTTAGGGTTTTTTTCAATTTTTTATTTTTCAATTATCATTTAGGTTTTTTATTTTGTTTTTGCAAATGAAATGAATGCAACATTAGTTTCTCTGTTTCTACTTTCAATCAACATTAAATACGATTGTTGATTCCACATATTTTATTTTAGTTAAAAACTTAAAATTTTAGTTTTTTGTTTTGTTATCATACATATGTGAATGATGTTCTTTTAGGATTTAGGCTTTTGATTTAGTTTTTATTTTTTAAATAGCATGAGCCATGAATATTTCATTAGGTTTTAGGGTTTTTTGTGTTATTTATTAAATTATCATTTAGGTATTTTTATGTTTTTTTATTTCAATCACCATTAAACTTAATCTCATGCTTGATATTTTAAGGTTCTTTTTCAAATAAGTGTATATATATATATATATATATATATATATATATATATATATATATATATATATATATATATATATATATATATATATATATGAATGATGTTTGTTTAGGATTTAGGTTTTTTATTTAGTTTTCATTTTTTAAATAGCAATAACCATGAATATTTCATTAGATTTTAGTGTTTTTTGTGTTTTTTTCTTTTAATATCATTTAAATATTTTTTGCATTTTTTCATGTCAAACAACCTTAAACTTGATTCTAAGTGCTTGATTTTAGTTATAAACTTAAAATTTTAAGGTTTTTAATTATTATATATATGAATGATGTTTGTTTTTTTGCTTTTTTTTAATAAGCATTAGGTATTTGATTTCGGTTTTTTAAATGAGATGAATATTTAATTAGGTGTTTTAGTGTTTTTATTTTTAATCAACATTAAATATGATTCTACATGCTTAATTTTACTTTGAAACTTAAAAATTTAGTTTGGTTTTTTAATCAACATATATATGTGAATGATGTTTGTTTAAGATTTAGTTTTTAGTTTTTAGTTTTTATTTTTTAAATAGCATGAACCATGAATATTTATTAGGTTTTAGTTTTTTTTAATTATTATTTAGGTATTTATGTATTCCACATGCTTGATTTTAGTTATAAACTTAGGATTTTAGGAGTTTAGGGTTTTTTTATTATTATATATATATAAATGATATTTGTTAGGATTTATGATTTTTTTATAGCATAAATATTTAATTAGGTTTTAGATTCTTATACTTTTTCTCTCCTTTTCACTGTACATTTGTGCCTACCCTGGTTTAGATTCCTGACTCCACCACTGTTCCAGAGATACAAACCTGAGAGAATAGGGTAGTTCTCACACATCCATTAAACATTTTATCACAATTAATATACATACCATAGTTTTCACATTTTTTAGATGACCTTTAAACTCTGCCACTTTTAAGTAAAGAACCTTGCTAATCAACCATCGATGCAGAGTCATGGGTGCAAATGGATCTAATATGGGCCAGATTATGTCAGACCCGAATCTGAATGAATATATATGGTAATATTTGATCCTGTAAAATAAGCGAAATCAAGATTTTCACACGTAAAAGCTTCAAATTGATCGCATTCGATCTGAATTTGAACATAGATCTAAATCAAAGCATTGATCTAAATCAGATTTCAATCCAAAAATAATCTGAACAATCCTAATATGCTTTCAAATCTTATTTCAAGAACCCGTATCTAGTAATAAGGTATTGACCTCAGATCGGAGGGCTGACCAAAACCCAATCTATTCGCACCCTTAATACGGACTCGTCCATAATGCATGGAACCATATTAGGGCAGTCAATGAGTCTCTCTGTCCATGATCCAACCCGTTTTTCGGCATGTCAGATCCAGATCAAGGTTCTGTTTAGTAGGATCCACCGGATTCCCGAATCATTCCCAGTCTGCATAACACCTATCAACCTTGGACAGGGAGGTCAAAACAACCACTGGATAACATTTACCATGAAAATTGCTAGACTCACACTGATCTGTATTTACTGGACCCTGTCGAGTGGGGATCCATGTACACGGAATCCAAACCTCAAAGTTAGCTTTAAGAGGTTCAGATTTCTCTGTTGTGACTAAACAGAGTCCAGTGTGGATCCAAGCATTTGGTATCCAAACCCAAAATTTAGGTCCTCAATGAGGTTACAGTGATGGGAAGCTTGAATTGTATAAAGCTAGCTATCCATGGACCATCAAGTTGTGCCTACAACAATTGTAAATGACAGCACCCAACACGGTTTGGTCTGGTCAAATAGACCAAGGATCACGGTTTCAATGAGGCCCAGTTGCCCTAATTTTCCACAACCCCAAGTCTCATTGACCGTTGATGCGCTGACCTAGTCAACTCTAGGGTTAGACCTTTTAGAACGTGGGCTGGTTCAAGCAAGAGGTGTGGAAACTCTAGAGACCGTGTGTGACGAAATTAACTTATAATGCTTGTTTAAGCAATTAAAATTCATGATTATCTCATCATTAAAAAATAACAGATTTATGCCCACAAGGGCTCTGCTCCTGTAGTAAGGGTGACTCGTGAAAGTCATCAAACTGAAGGGACGTCATGAGTTCAAAACTCATGAGTGTGGACCCTTTGCAGTGAGGCCGGCAACGGAAACTTGGGGTTTTTACACCAATAAGCTAGGAAGTGAGTAAGGCGGGTTTTCCTTGATTCAACCACCCATTAGCCAGGGATCAATTAACTGCATAATCGTTCAATTACTGAGCTAATGAATTCTTTGTTTTTCTTTTTGATAGTTTGGGAGAAAAAAAAATTGTTTGTCGGAAGGTACAATTAGTTGAACTTGTTATATTCAAGGCAAAAACCTTAGGGTGTGTTTGACTGCACGTCCGGAGAGATGCTGGGAACACGCGGAGTGCTAGTGCAGCAAATGCCCAGCCGTCCTGCAGGACATGCAGTCCCACAGCTTTCCAAGTCGAAACTGAGTGGACAAGAACAAGGGGGATGGTTTTCTAAAAAATAAAAAACAGCATGTCCTGAACAGTGTGTCCTAGACAAGAATAGGTCAGGGTGCTCTGTCCAAGCTTGAACAAGCGCTCAAACGCGCCCTATGTCCCCCTTGCACACATAAAATGGGAATATGGGATCAGGTCATGGGAAGGACTTTCCCAACGAAAGAGAAACGGTTTTGGGTTCCTTTCCATTGTGAAGTTTTTGTTTTTGTTTTTTTTTTTGAAAGGCAAGCTGCGGTTAGGCAGACCCTTACAAGTTATACAACTATACCATTGGGTTGACCCGGATTCTAATCAGACCTTCTTATTTATCATGAAACCCTGACCCTTTAGGGTTTGGTAAGGGTCCAGATCAAACCCGACCCATTGGCACCTCTAATTACGATGGTTGGGTTTTACGGAATAGCATGAAATGGACCTCCATGGTAATCCTCTATGTTAGTGTGGGCCCCCGTCCATGCAGGCCAAGGTTGGTCCAATATGCTATTCGACTTACATTTGAGCCTTTACAAGATCTGGATCCAGATCGATGTCGATGTACCTGAGTCCATATCTGGTTTTAATAGGATTCACTACGTCGGTCTAACGTACATTATGGGGTTTTATTTAGGTTCCGTTTTCGTATATACCGGATTGGCATACCACCGAAAGCAACCAATTTTTTTTTCTTACTTTTGAAACAAATAAAATTTTATTAAATGTATAAACGAGCATGGAGAGAGAACTAGTGTAATATCAGTAAATTTTTTCATAATTTTCCTAAATATAAATGTGATTGTATGTCTCATATTAGTTTTAATTTTTAATTAGAATTTTATGGTTAATTGGAGTTAAATCCCATTTGAGGATGAATTTTGAATTAAATTAAATTCTAATGTGAATTGAGGATTTAATTAAAAATCTGGGATTTAATTAGCTCCGAAATTTTAATTTTAGTACACAATTGCAAATAGAATTTATTTGGAGTTAATTAAAAAAAAATTAAAGTTACATTGAATCTCAGTTTGAATTTGAGGTCCAATTGGATCCGGATCTAAATTAAAGATCCATTTGAATTTGTAACATGGATAGATCCAAATCTGGATGTATTATGGATCTCGGGTCATTTGACCCATGGGGTGGGACTTCCCTATGTGGGCCCCTTCTTTGGAATTGGATCACATAAAAGGATGGATCCAATTAAGATATGCAACCCAAGTAGGGTGGGTACTTGCCTAAAGAAACTAAATCTAATGTGGTCTTAAATAGTTTGAGTTAATTGGAGAATTTTAATTACCTAATATAGAGATTACCACCCTCACACATGATTTTGGGAGGAATCACTAATGAGTGAAATCTTAATTAAAATAAAATAAAAGGAAGTAGGAGGATTTCTTGAATCTTGTAAGTAGAAATTTCTATTTTCCAACATTCTAGTGAATCCACTGAATATAAGGGAAGACCCTCCCTCACACGTCCCTATCTCTCCATCTTTATCTCTCTCTAGAACCCACGTCACCCGCTAGCCTCCTCCTCTCGTTTTATTCTCTCCCCTAGGGGTGATCTCCATTGCTGCAGCTAAGCGGGCTGCAAATCTGCTGGCGGTGATGTGAAGACGAATCCGATTTCCCAAGACGATACATTAGTGGTATAGCTGCAGGATCAGCCTGATAAGGATAAGCATTTGAATGAAACAGAGGATAAGCGTTTGAACGAAACAGTTCTAATTGTTTCCAATATTAAAGAAGAGATTCACTCTATGTGTGGGCCATCAAACTCGTCATCCAGCAATTGTTTCTTAACAGATAAAGTATGCCAACGATAGTCTTCAACTGTTACCTTAATTATCTGTATCAATCGTTATCTATGATTATGTAAACTGTCACCTTAATTAACATTTAGAAATACAGAAATATAAATGTGCTCGTACCTCTCCTAATTGAAGTGAGAGAGAGGGAAACGAGAATTTTTCCAATTCTGTGTCTTCTTCTTCTTCTTACGGTATCAAAGCCATTGTGATTTCTGTGATAGTGTTTCTATGGCATCGTCAACCCAGTGAAATGTGATTGCTAGATTGGTCTCTGTGAAACTGAATAGCGACAATTACTTACTATGGAGAAGTCAACTTGAATCTGTCATGCTGAGCCAAGACTTGCTTAAGCATGTTGATGGCTCAAGCCTGACTCCATCGCAGTTTATTGTTGGAACCGAAGGAAAACAGGATACCAATCCAAACTTTCTGTCATGGCGTCGTGCAGATCAGTTAGCGTTGTCCCGGATTAAAGCTACTATTTTAGAATCTGTCCTTGGACAAATATTGAGGGCAAGAACAACCAAAGAAGCCTGGGTTTCGTTGGAGAAAGCATATGGTTCTCAGTCTCCTCTGAGAATCATGATGCTAAAGAAAGACTTAAACTTCATCAAAAAAGAAAGCATGGAGATGGTGGCCTACCTGAGAAAAATTAATTTTTTAGCTGACACTCTTGCCATTGCAGGTCATACTGCGAGTGATGAAGATCTGATTCAAATAACTCTCAATGGTACCATCTGAATACAAAAGCTTCATCACCATGATTACTACAGGTTTGATTTCTGCAGATCTTTATATTTCCCGATATATATGATCTCTTGATTAATCAGGAAAAACGAGTGCTACTATTGCATCCCAAGCAACCTGAAATTACTAAGTCTACTCAAGTAGCTTTCAATGCCTTTCGTGGAAGAGGCCGAGGAAAAAACTCTTATCGAGGTCGCGGAAGAGAACAAGGCTGGAACAATCAGCAGTATAATCAAAATTCTTCAACCAGAAGTAATGCGGGATCCGGGAACAACAATATGAATAGTTCAAATAATAATGCATCTAACTCTTCTAAACCTCCACTGCTCTGTCAACATTGTGGTAGAAAGGGCCATATGGCTAAATTTTGCTATGACATTCCCAAAGTCTTCCCAGCCATGTCTCTGCGTCAAACAAGTGACGATTACTGGTATTTAGACACCGGCGCAACGAATCACATCACAATGGATGACCAGCCAATGACAAATAAAACCTCTTATCAAGGTGGTGAAGGTATTATGATAGGAAATGGTTCCTTTCTACCTATTTCAAATACAGGCGATTTGTCTCTAGTTACAAAAACTTCTATGTTTCGCCTTAACAATGTTTTGCATGTTCCCTCCATTGCCAAGAATCTTATCTCTGTGAGAGTTTACCTCCGAAAATGTATTTGAATTCTCTCTATCTGGATTCTGTGTTAAGGATTCTGTGGATGGCCGATCTCTCTCAGCGTCATACGTCTTATGAAGATTGGCATAGGCGGCTATGTCATGCAAACAAGAAAATTATTTCTCTTCTTAATTGAAATAGGCTTATTGCAGTCAAAAACATTAGAAATCACAATAGATTGTGTGAACATTGCCTGGTGGGAAAAGCACACAAGTTGCAGTTTCAGCCTTCAGTAACTTATACAAGTCAGCCTCTTGAGATCATTCATGCTGATGTATGGGGTCCAACACCCATTACATCTCGAGAAGGTTTTAAGTTCTATTTGTTATTAGTCGATGAGTTTTCTCAGTTTTCTTGGCTACTTCCTTTAAAGAATAAATCAGATGTGCATGAGTGCTTTGTAAAGTTTAAATTTATTATTGAAAAACAATTGGGTGTTGATATCAAAATCTTTCAGTCTGATAATGGAGGAGAGTTTACTGGGCATTCTTTTGAAAATTTTCTACAAAGTAATGGAAGAATACTGCATCAATTTTCTTGCCCTTATACACCTGAACAGAACGGTCTTATGAAACGAAAGCATCGTCATGTAGTAGAGACCGGGCATCAGCTTGCTTCATGATGCAAAACTATCGTATCGATTTTGGGTTGACGCTTTTCGTACTGTTGTTTTTGTGATAAATCGTTTGCCTACACTAGTGCTTGGTCAAAAATCTTCATATGAAAAGCTCTTCAATTTCGTTCTAGTTTACTCTCATTTGCGTGTTTTTGGAACCACTTGCTATCCGTTGTTAACCCCTTACACTTCTAAAAAGTTTCAACCAAAAACAAAACAGTGTATCTTTTTGGGTTATGGAACTCGGCATAAGGGGTTTGTATGCTATGATCAGACCACTGGCCAGATCTTCATCTCTCGCCATGTATTTTTTGATGAATGTGTTGCCTCACAACTCTCCTCTCCACGCATGCCAGAACCTGACCTTAGTCAGTGGGGACTCGTGTTATCTGTAGTCCCACTAGACCAAGACTCGAACAATCATGTGCGAAGTCCAAGATTTTTATTGCCTTCCTCTCAGACTGAGTCACCAAGCTTACCCGATGAACCTCCTGTTGATAGTTCAGTCTCACCTATGTCGTCATTACCCAATAACCCTAGTGACTGTCTTTCTTTTACTCAAATTGAATCACCCAATCTCGTTTCAACCCAGCCTGAACCACCTGTATCTCTTCAACCAGACAAAGCATCTGCAACCATCTCTACTCCTACACCCATACCCAATTCAAACCCTACTCATGTGCATCCTATGATCACCCGTTCTATGACTGGATCCCTTAAACCTAAGGTGTTTCATTGTACCAAACATCCTTTGAACTTAATGTGTTTTAGTTCAACCTTGCTTGAACCTGAACCTACAACTTATAACCAGGCAGTAAGTTCTCCTCATTGGCATGCTGCCATGGACTTGGAATATCAAGCTCTTGTTCATAATCATACTTGGACCCTTGTTCCCAACAATCCAAACTATAAAATTGTCGGGTCTAAATGGGTATATGGCACAAAACACAATGCAGATGGCACCATTGCCCGCTACAAGGTCAGGCTGGTAGCCAAAGGATATCATCAAGAAGCATGTTTGGATTATCATGAGACCTTCAGCCCGGTCATCAAGCCGACTACCATTCAGATTCTTATTACTTTGGCGGTCCGATACAAATGGGTTCTACGATAGCTTGACTTCAATAATGCTTTTCTTAATGGATTTCTATCGAAATATGTCTACATGACTCAACCTCAAGGATATGAAAATCCTTTATTTCCTCAACATGTGTGCAAGCTCAATCGGGCTATTTATGGTCTGAAACAGGCACCCCGAGCCTAGTATCATCGCCTTAGCAGCTTTTTGATAGACAAGGGTTTTCTTATGTTTCAATCAGATGCATCTCTGTTTATATTTAAATCATCTATTGCGCGCGTATATATCCTTGTTTATGTTGATGACATCATCATCAGGGGCACTTCCATACATCATATCAATCACATTATTAAAGATCTTGGTTTCACCTTTTCTGTTAAAGATCTTGGGTGTTTGTCTTATTTTCTTGGCATTGAGGTTCTCCTTGATTCTACTGGGCTCGTTCTAAGTCAGCGCAACTATGCCTTATCCCTTCTCAAGCGCACTCGAATGGTCAACACCAAACCGGCAGCAACTCCCGTGAGTTCTCTTCTACCAAATTATCTAAGGATAGGTAGCTCCATGTTCTCGGATGTGACTTTATACTGCAACACTGTTGGTGCCCTACAGTACCTTGTCTTCACTCGGCCTGATCTCGCTTTTGCTGTCAGTAAAGTATGCCAATATATGCATCAACCTTCTCTTTTGCATTGGGAAGCAGTTAAACGAATCCTTAATTATGTAAAAGGCAACATTCATTTTGGTATTCGGTTTTGTCCCTCCTCCACTCTTGATCTTCATGCCTTCAGTGATGCCGATTGGGCAGGCTGCCCAGATGATAGAAAGTCCACTGGTGCCTTTGTCACCATGCTTGGTTCAAATGTCGTCTCTTGGATGTCTCGTAAACAGAAAATAGTGGCTTGGTCCAGTACGGAGGCAGAATACAAAGCCCTTGTTGCCGCTGCCGCAGAGCTACTTTGGCTCAAGTCATTACTTGAGGAACTCGGCTTTCCTGTGTCCGCTCCACCTCGTCTATGGTGTGATAACGTTGGTTCACTTTATGTGGCTACTAATCCTGTTTTCCATGCTTGCACAAAGCATGTTGAGGTTGATTTCCATTTTGTTTGTGATCATGTTCAAAAAGGTCATCTTCAGTTGCAGTTTCTCAGCTCCAACGATCAACTCGCTGATGGTCTAACCAAGCCCTTGCCTACCAACAGTTTTTTTGCTCTCTGAGTCAAGCTCAACGTGTGTGAACCCCCGCTGAGCTTGAGGGGGCATGATAAGGATAAGCGTTTGAATGAAACAGAGGATAAGCGTTTGAACGAAACAGTTCTAATTGTTTCCAATATTAAAGAAGAGATTCGCTCTATGTGTGGGCCATTAAACTCGTCATCCAGCAATTGTCTCTTAACAGATAAAGTATGCCAACGATAGTCTTCAACTGTTATCTTAATTATCTGTATCAATCGTTTATCTATGATTCTGTAAACTATCACCTTAATTAACATTTAGAAATACAAAAATATAAATGTGCTCGTACCTCTCCTAATTGAAGTGGGAGAGAGGGAAATGAGAATTTTTCCAATTCTATGTCTTCTTCTTCTTCTTCTCACAACCAACCGATCCATCCATCAAACGTGATTGAGTTTCATATTCCAACTACGAGGTAGGGTCACCTAACGATGTGTGTGGTTATGGTATTAAGGTGTCACAGGTGACACTACGTAGGAATTGATATTAGACTTGTAATATGACGTGTATGCCTTAACATTCACGTGAATTAGTTTTTATTGTATATATGCCTTTATATTTACGTGGATCAGATTTGATGGGGTTCACGTGGATCTGATTGGTTGCATGTATGCCTTGACATTCACTTGAATCAGTTTCTATCATTTGTGCCTTGATATTCACGTGATTCTGGAAACCTACAAATTGGTAAAGGCTGTTTGGTAAATCGTGAATGTATGGTTTTAGTTTGCATAAATGTGAGCGTATGTGTTCAGCAAAAAACTGGAATCGTGATGGTGTTGAGAATTTATAAGTCACCTAGACACTGTGTTTTCTATTAAATCATAAATATGCAAATCTGTAATTTTTATTCATGAATCTGATTATTTTACATCTGATATTTTAATTCATGAATCTGTAAAAATTGTATGTTTGCGTGTGTGGTGCGTATATTTACACAGAGTAAAATTTGTAGTATGTACAGCAAGCACTATATTGTATATACATACACAGTAAAATTTGTTGGTATGTACATGTAATAATCTGAATGTATATGCATGCCCTGTTGTGCATATACACATGAATGACTGAATGTGTATATCCCAATGGGCTAAGTTGTATGTGTACATGTTCATTGGGCACACACACGGGGTATTGTTGTTTATGTGTGTGGTGTTGCTACACTTACATAACTATGTATGTGTTGTGTGTGTGTATATATATGTGTGTGTGTGTGTGTGTTATGACTAAAACCTATACAGATGTATTATGTCTAAAACTTATCAGGTGTACAATGCACCTGTTATAGAATGAAACTTATATGTTGTGCACTGGTTGTGCCCATATGGACAAGCATGGAAAAACATGCTATGGATCCATACTATGGACAAGCTTGATGATCGAGCACGGATAAATCAGCCTGTTGTGCACACATGGACAAGTATGTTAGTGCACTGATAAACCAACCCCATGTGCACATACATAAATTATACCTCATGTGCACATACATTTATGCTTAAAACTCACTCATGTGCACATAGGCTATGTCTGAAACTCACTGTTGTGCACATACAGCGATTGTCTGAAACGCACTATTGTGCACATGCAGAGACTACATCCAAATTTACTGTTGTGCGCATTCACAGGTTATAACCGAACCTAGTTGCAACATGTACTTAGGCTCGAACTGAACTCGGCTACTGTGTATATACCCAGTGATTTTTTGGGAATAAATGTTGGGTTATGATGGGTATTTACACTGGTAACCTCTGAATGTATATGTGTGCCTCAATGATAAATATACACAGGAAACACATGTTGTATATGTATGACATCATTATATATATATATATATATATATATATATATATATAACCCATTAGAAATTTGAAATTGACATACATGTATATACATGAAATCTGATGTCATGTAGAGAATCATGCATATGCTATGGGAATTTAAATGTACCATGTTAAGGATATATACAATGTGTATGACTTGTTAAGGATGTGCGGCATGTGAATTATTATTTTTATACCTACACCAATGGAAAAAAATCATGCATGCATAGGTTTGGCTGGTTATGTGTTGTGACTATGCTCTCAGACATAAATGATATACTGGCACATGGGATTGCTCGATAATGGGCATGTGGTTGAAATATACCAGAGGGGTGCAGTAAGTGCACCAACTTATTAAATTGATATACATGCATAATCTAAATAAAATGTTTGACTAGTTCAAATGCACCAGGGTGCTTGTTGCTCGACTAGTTTAAAAGTATCAGCTGAATGAGTTAAAATGAATGAGCTAATAACAATTTATGATATACCATGAGTGAGTAGTATAGGGCTCATATCAATAAGGCAATGTGGTATGTTACTCGATATGGTACATGAGCTATTGAACCATTGGGTGACATATGAGTTGGGCACATGCAAGGTAATGTGATAAACCCTCTAATAATAATAAAAATAATTGATAACTCATTCAGACTTAATGTTACCTTGGAGAGGGTAAGTAGTACAAAACTTTGGCAACATTTGTGTTGTTATTCTTCGACTGACAATGGCTCGGTTGGTTCCCAGTCTTCGAAGTTAGGAGGTTAAACTACTAATTTGTCATAAGTAGTAGATTCATGTTTTTTTGCAAAAGTTAGGGATGCATCATATTTTGGCTTGGCTTTTAGGGGTTTCTTTTAGTTACTACATTGTCCTTTTTAGATTTCACTTTCAGTTAATTACTCGGGTTAATAAAATGCATAGCATAATAAATCCCTGAATAATCTCTTCTGTTATAGTTACTTTGTCTTACAATTACCTGCAAGAGAATAAATAAAGAAACACAATATTTACATTTGAGCTTATTATTTTATGTTGAATTTGTATTATAATGTATTTGATGATATAGATGCTAAATTATGGTTATTTACATATTTTTAATTATTGATGCATGAAATTAATTGTCATATCTTATTCATTTAATGATATCATGTTATGGATTACTTTGCATATGTTCAAAAAAATATATGATGATGTATCTTTGGTACACTAGTTGCATGCATTATTAGTGTAAATCTACTGAAACTTGTTGAAGTTTGACCCCTGTTTACTGTACATTTTTAGGTCAATAGTAGGCTAAGTAGAGCGGTTGCGGGATGCTGGTAGCGGTGCAAAGAACCATAATTTTTGTGTTCCTGTGATGTTGCTTGAATATTTATTCAGACTCATTTTTAAACGATATAGTTATTTGATGATTAATTTAAGATGACTGATGAACTGGTGTTGTTGGATCAAAATGCTTGTAACCTACTCAGAATTTTAACCAAGTTTAAATTATTATTTTTGTTATATTTTTTATTTTTTTAAAACCACTATATTTTTTGTTTAAATTTTGGAGCATTACAACTAGGGGTGTGGGCATACAGTTAGTTCAACTAAAAAAGAAAATAACTCTATCATCAAGATTGATCATGAATGTAAAATCTTTCAGTTTGAGCCAAGCATTAGCAACTGACCTTTCCAAAAAGCCCAAGGCTTTTAAAAACATGAGCAGGCTAGACGACTCCTACTTCAAGAGGCATTTCTTATACTAGCATGTGCAAAAATATGAAAAATTACCTTGCATATATGGTACTAGTCTTTTTAGGGACTGAGAAAGAATTAACGAGGCATAAGAGAGCCTCTTTGAGCAGTGCCAAAAGCAATGACCCAAGGTCTAGGCTACAAAGAACCTAAATAAAATAAGGACAAAAGGAAAAAGCTCGCATGGGACCTAAATGATCATTTCAGAAAGGGGTCGACTATCACTAGCTTAGTGGAGAGTTCAATTGCATTTTATAACACAGGATTGACACTTTCTCTGCATCAAATCAGCCTAGGCTCATGAAGGTCAAACAACAATTTTGGTTCTTCCACCTCTCATTCTGAAAAAGACCAGTGTGCTCAGAACAAGGCTACCACAAGTAAGGGCAGAACTGTAATGTTATAGAGGAGGAAAGACATCCCGTATGGATCGTCATGCCACGACCCCAGGTAAGCCTTCAAAACATGGATTCTATAAAATAGACTATTGAAAAAAAAGAAAAATTAAATAAAAAATCTTAAAAAATAGAGACGTTTTGAAAATCCCAAAAAATGAAATATTATAAAAAAATGCCAAAAAATTCAAAAAGATTTTTTCTTTCTAGGGTCTAAGTCATTCTCTTCATTGCAGGAGCATACTATTTCTGTTAACATGACTAAGTTTTTTATCAAACTCTTTTCTTTATTTTTTCAGTCCATTTCTAATGATGCTTTTTTGTCAAAATCATATGATGGCATGTCAAAGGATTCTGAACCTATCCAAAACCAAGAGATATAGTATTATAAAATCATCCAAAGTCCAAATCTCTTAGGCAATAAGAGACCCTTATTAGTCAAGCATACATGTCTCAAATCGTCCTGACTTCGTCTGGTGAGACCTAAATGGTCTTGAAAGCTTGATTTACCTCTAGACATTAGCCCAACCATGTTCGGCAGGATACACAACAGTCTCTACATCTCAGTTGTCCTTGAATTGTTCTGACTTCATTCAGCAAGACCCAGAACGGTCTTGGCAGTCCATTTCATCTTAACTCCAACAATTATAGGAGGAGGATACAACTTCATCATGATGCTAGATATATGATTGAAAGATCATTAAAGGTTAGGGATCTTCTATCAAAACAGATTTAGCTCTCTTGTAGATGGTCTTTCCTACAAGTGTATCCCTACTCACGAGAGTATTACATAGGACATCCAATTTTTTGGAAAAAATAAGGCAGCGATACAGTAAAACTAAGGGACTTTAACCCAATAATTCTAGCATATGAGCATGTAAGGATGAACTATAAGAGCATAAGATTATTATCAATGCATGAGAGTAAAGCCTATGGAATCCACCTAGGTAACTAACTCTCTACAAAAAGAGTTAGGTGTTGAATACCTTCGATGCAAATATGTTTCATAGGTTAGCCACTTGAGGAGTCCTTTTCTTTTATCTCAATAGAGAAAAACATTGAAAAAGAGAAAAGGGAGAAAAGTATACAAAAAAATATCAAAAAAAAGCAAAGCACGAAAAGAGCAGTCCATTTAGGCAGACACCTACCCTGGGCCCATGGCGAGGTGGCAGGCTCTGGTATGAGGTTAACTTAGGAGAAGATGTTGGAATAGAAAATGTGTGCTACGAGAAAGCCAATACTTACCTCTAGACCTATGACAAGATGATAGGCCCTGATCATATGATCTTTTGGAGGCAGAGGTTGGATAGCTAGGGGCATCTCTCTTAGATTGGGAAGCCATAAGACCCATGATTATCAGGCCTTAGGTTAAAGGATAGCAAGAGTGAGGAATAAATCCCCTCTGAGCTAAAGACAAAAACTCAAAGAAACTTACCTTAAAGCAGATGGTGCAATTGAACATATTCTCATCAAATCACCATCCTTCGGAGTTCAGGCCTTAGTGGAAACCATTAGACCTAACAGGAGTGCCATGAGACTTAATTTCATATCCTTATAACTAGTCGATTAAAACCAAGGTGGAATTAGAGGAGAAAAATCTTGATGAAGCCGAGTGTCGCTACCTTATACCAAACTAAGAGAAAAAATGTCTAAAGTGTAGAAATTTCAAGTGTACGAATAAACTTGTCAGCAATGTCTTAATTTTTTAGAAGAGAGCAAAGAACAAAAACCTTGACCCTAAATAATCAATCATTTATAACTACTTTAGGCTATCTATTGTACTATAAATGCATAAGTCACACTACATATTATAAAAGCTTATTGCATACATCAAAGAGTCTAGCCATAAGGATCTTGAGTATGAAAAATACCCAAAAAAAAAAAATCGATGACCAAAATATGCCTGACTCTCCTCACTAAGGGTAAAAAATCTCATGTCTAAATTAATCATCTTAGGAAGGGTACCTCCACCCTAACACCTTACTGGGGCAACTCTTCCCTGTCCATGAACCCACGAGAAATGTATGACTCCTATTATTTGCCCTCATGAGCTTTCTGCAAAATTTTTGAAAAATCATTTAAAAGGCATTAAAAACAAAATTGGCTTAAAAGGCATAAAAAGGAGCTATATATATCTTGTGATATCCTCTTCTGATGCCCAACATTTTATCTTTCCCTACATTAAATATAGTTTGTTAAGAGAAGTCGAGAATCATTGCAGGTTTTCACCAAGTCAGCAATATCATACCTTATCAGCCTTCAAAGTTATCAACTCTAGATCAAAACCTAATGGTTTTCAAACTGGCCCAACCTCATTCTGTGAGACCAAGCACAGTCTCAGCAACCCAATTTTTTCCTTAAAAACACTGGTTTGACCTCGTTCAATGGAACCCAAATAGTCTCGGCAACCCAATGATTTTTAAATTTTCTTGACCTCGTTCAGTGAGACCAAGAATGATTTCAGCAACCAAGTTTTCTTCTCAAAACATTGCCTTGACCTCTTTCGTCTAGACCCAAATGGACTCCATAGCCTAATGGTTTTCAAACTAGCTCGACTTCACTTGACGAGACCCAAATATTCTTGACAACCCAATGGTTTTCAAATTGACCCGACCTCGTTTGGTGAGACCAAGCAAGGTTTTGGCAACCCAGTTGTTTTCAAATTTTGAGTATCTATTTCTTTGTCATAAATTGAATTACATAGATTAATGACAAAGATGGGCATTTGTAGACACCTATTGTTTTCCAAGATGCTCAAAATACTAATGTCTTTGGAAGAATCAAGCAGCAAGTTGAAGTTCACAAAGAGGACAACACGAGAAAACCCAAAAAATTTGTTAGACAGTTGAAGCAGTTCAGTCATCCACCGCACGGATGATTATCTCAGTTCAGTCATTCGACCCTGGACGTTTATCTCAATTCAACCATCTAGTCGATCCAACATTTGCCTTGTCCCTTCCAGACGGCTATCTCAGTTCAGTTATCTATCCTTGGGTGGTTTTCTGGGTCTAGCCATACAGTCTATCTAATATTTGGTTTATCTTGCCTCCAGAAGATGACCAAACTAGTTTAACCGTCCATCTTGGAATAGACAACCCAGTTTAGTCATCCAATCAGTTTGAGCAAATGAAACAAATTTGCCTAATCTCTAACCACTTTTGCACATTTTTGAGAGAATATTCTCCTCCAAATAAACTCTCCTAGAGCGGACTTCTCCCAATTAACCTCATCTCCTCTTTAGGATGAGTACAAATCTATTTAGATCATATCTGAACCTGAAAAGTCTCATGATCTAGATCTATTCTGAACGCCTATAATTAGGGGCATGTCCTTATGATTAGAAAGGAAGGAAAGACGTCTGAGTGTTGGCACTAAGAAGAATGAACGCAAGATTACCGAAACTCATCTCTTTGATCTTCCTTACTTGTGTAGAGGTTATGCCAAAACAATGGTAGAAAACCCTCACTTTCCTGTGAAAGTGTTGAAGGGACAAAAATGATGAAAAGAACTCTAAATCCTAAAATAGACCACGGGTCCAAAAAAGGTAAGTTTGTTTATCTATTTCTTCTTTTCTTTCTTTTATTTGTTTATTTTATTCATTTAGTTAATCTTATTAGTTTAAAACATATTCTTACACTTTTATTTATTCATTAGCATTATCCGTTGTGTGAATTGCACTACGAAATCAAAAGACATGCTCCAACTTTACCTTTCTTTTGGCAAAAGATAGTTAAAGTTCGAACGAGATGCCTAAATTATTTTAAAAAGGATTTTTTTATTTAAAAGGTAAGCTTCCAAATTTATTTATCAACAATTATATGTGCTAAGAGTCTCAAATCCCATTGCAGCATCGTTAACCTCACCAATGCCTCAATCTAATATCTGACATCAACGTTTAGGTCATCACTCATTTGTTAGTATAAAACTCTTTTTAAAATATGACTTAAATTTCTGCAGAAACTTTATGTTATTGTGATGCATGTCATCATGCCAAACAATATCATTTGGATCTAGTGAGATTACAAATAATAAAGTATTTGAACCTGTGCATGTTGATATTTGGGGACCCTTCTCTCGTAGTTCTTTAAGTGGGGCTCATTATTTCCTCATTGTAGTAGATGATTTTTCTTGATGTGTTTGGATTTATCTGATATATCACAAAAGTGAAGCAAAATATTTTCTGATTTTTTTCCATATGGTACAAAATCAATTTCAATGTCAAATTAAATTTGTTTGATTTAATAATAGATCAAAAAAAATTCTCATGATATTCAATATTTTTTTGAAGAAAAAGGGAGTTCATCATTAGCATAGTTATGTGTCTAATCCCCAATAAAATGGTGTGGTTGAACGCAACTTACCAATCAAGTTTCAGGGAAAATGTGTTTTAATGACAGTTTATCTCATAAACTGAACCCCCACTCCATGGCTTGAAAAAAAAACCTTATGAGATTTTGTTTTATCAAAAGATGACATATAAACATTTCAAAGTTTTTAGATGTTTGTGCTTTGCAACTAACATAGATAAAATTGAATCCAAATTTGATCCAAGAGTTAAAAGATGTATTTTCATTGGCTACCCTTTTAGACAAAAAGCTTATAAGGTATTTTATTTAGAGTCCAACTCGGTGTTTTTTAGTTATGATGCCATTTTTCATGAGTCTATTTTTCCTTATAATATGATAAATGAGGGTGCTAATAAAGTTGTGTTGCCAATCTCTGCACCTATGTATATGTCTTTCATTGAGTAAGAACCTGAAAATCTCCACACACCTAATTCTAGTCCTGACAACTCTACTCACAGTTCAAAACCAAACACATGTTCCAGAACCACACATTACTGAGAGTACACTTTGGCATTCTTTTAGGGAAAAAAGACCACCAGTTTTGTTGAGACTTTTACTGTACAATCACTCAATCTAAATCCAATTCAGTTTTCACTTCGAATCAAGGAACAAGAGGTACATGTTTTCTCTTGATTAATTGTGTATCATTTTAAAAAAAATCATCTTCTCTTCAGAAGTTTTTATTAGCCATATCTGCAATCATTGAGCCCATATCTTTTCAACAAGTTGTTCAAGAGACTTGTTGGCATGATGCCATGAGTGTAGAAATACAAGTTCTAAAAGATAACAAAACCTGATATGTTACTACTCTACTGGAAGGCATACAACTGATAGGGTGTAAATGTATATACAAGGTGAAATACAAGTCTGATGGGTCCATTGAACAATATAAGATGAGACTAGTGGCAAAGGGCTACTCTCAACAAAAGGGCTCGATTACCATGAGACTTTTGCTCCAGTGGATAAGTTAGTCTCTGTCAGGTGTCTTCTTGCCATTGCTGCAGTAAAAAAAATAGATGATTTATCAAACGGACGTTCACAATGCATTTTTTTAGAGAGATCTTGATGAAAAATTATACATGGAATTATCTCTAGGGATTGCCAAGCAGGGGGAGAATCGAGTCTACAAACTAAATAAGGCATTATACGAACTTAAACAAGCTCCTAGAAATTGGTTTTCAAAATTCTCCACCACTCATGTTCAATATGGGTTTTCACAATCCAAGGTTGATTACTCCTTATTCACATTTTTCAAAGACAACGTGTTGGTTTGTGTGATAAACCAAAATGATGATACAACCAGCACAGAATTGAAGAAATATTTGAGTTAAAAATTTTGCATGAAAGACCTAGGACCATTGAAATATTTTCTAGAAAATAAAGTTTCAAGCTCTCATATTGGTATATATTTGACTCAAAGGAAGTATACACTTGATATTCTAGATTAAACAAGACTGTTAGGAGCTAAGCAAGCTAAGCTTTCTATAGAACAGAGGTTGACGTTGACCTCTACTAATGATGAAGAATTGCATGATCCATCAGTATACAAAAGATTGGTTGGATGTCTGATATATCTGACCATCACTCATCCTGACATCATATATGTCATTCACATGTTAAGCAAGTTCATGCAAACATCAAGAAAACCCCATCTAGAGGCAATGTTGTGAGTGATTTGATACTTAAGAAAAGTCTTGTTCAAGGAATTTGTTGTCAGCTATGTCAGAAGGCTATTTGTGAGTGATATTGGGCTAGTTATTTTGAGTCTCGAAAATCAGTCACAGGCTATTGTATTTTTCTTGGGAGATAGTCAAGTGTCATGTTAAACAAAAAAGCAAAATATTGTTTCACGGTCATTCGTAGAGGCAAATCATCGAGCAATGGCAAATGCCATGTGTGAAATAACCTGGATATCATATTTCTTTAAAGATGTTCGAGTTGAGTTTGCATTTCCTGCTGATCTTATGTGTGATATTCAGGCGGCAATTCCGGTGTTTCACAAAAGGACCAAACACATTGACATCGATTGCCATCTTGTTCCAAAAAAAACTGGTTGAAGGGGTCATCAAATCGAAATTTGTTCGATCAAAAAACCAAATTGTTGATCTTTTTACAAAAGCTTTGGGAAAAGAGCAATTCTCATATTTGGTAAACAAACTGGGAGCACTGGATCTTCACTCTCCAATTTGAGTGGAGTGTTGAGATGTCGTTGAGACCTGCCTTTATGAAGACAACAATAAGGCTTGATCTCATTCATATGTACATTAGGAAACAGTTCGTCTAAATTAGAAATCTATTTGTATTTTAGAAAGGTTGTTTTTGTATAGTAACAACTCTTATCTGCAATTCTTAAATTAGAGGGAACCTCATGTATTTATCAGTTCTCTGTTCTCTAAATAAGATCTATCGAGTTTTCTTTCTCTCAGGTCTGGGTCTCCTCTTCACATATGGGGATTCAAACGTCCCATATGTCATTTCTCTTGTTATTTCGATCTTCATTGTATTTTACAATTTGCTTTTTTTTGAGGATTTTATCCCAACTTTGTGAGGACTAGCTAGAAGCTTTGGAGTGATTGAGCTCGCTCCATTAATTATACATATGCCTCAACAGATACAATCACCAATCCCGTTTGTCACACCCTGTGGGTGGGACGCACCTCTCATAAGAAACACAGCCTCCTCCGGGAAAGTATTTCCTCATGTGGACGACAAGGAGTGAAGGGACGTGCCTTTCGTGGGAAACACACCCTTCTGTGGGAAAGTGCACCCCCAGTACCCGCAAAAGGTTTTGAGGCTAAATTAGGTATTCATTGATGAGAAAGAGCCCTCTCACTACTATTTGGCTAGTATACGAGATCCAAGAATTTGAGAGTCCACGGAGCTTGAGATCCAAGGATCTCAAATCCCTAAACACTTTCCCCGCACCCACCCTCAACCCCCTCACCCTCACCCCAACACACCACACCACCACCCCTATCCCCCCTGATCTTAGTGTACTTTGAGGATCTCAAATTCTCATATGATAGAGCCACTACTTGAGGGTAGGTCAGATGTGGCATGGACCCTATGTCAGATCGACCTTGATAAGCATGTCCACGGATCTTTGGGTATCCATGGTATTCAAACCAATGTTGTCAGCATTGAAATCGGACCTGTATCATTTATCCAACAATTCAGGTATAACAGCCAATACCGATACTCAAGTGTATCATATCGGCCAAAAAATAATTAAAAATTTTTGTGTCAATCAGAACTTCTTGGGTCAGTATCATATCAAATTTTTGGTGATACGATAAGTATCGGCCGATACGCACCGATACTGACAACATTGATTCAAACATGCTTAGGGGGCATTTGAGAGTTTGGATCTAAAATCTACCCATCTGAGGTAGCATGGAGGCTCTTACGTGGCATTGGGCCCCACCCCATGATCCAATCTCTTATCAAACACTGGGATTTGAGATCCCTACTTTAGGCCTCTCTTTGAGAGCGGGTGTTAGAGGGGAGATGAGAGAGGTGATAGAGAGCAGATCAAGTGATCTGCCAAATCACTTTTATAAAAATGATTTGGCATCCTCCATGAGGTCCTTGTGGGATGAAGCAATGGATGGTGAAGATGTTGGATCATTTTTTAAAGTGATTTGACAGATCACCAGACCTGCTGGAAAATAGGTAATGAGTTGCCATCTATATCTTTAGGAAGACGTAGTTAAAAATTACTCATCTCTACTCTTGACACCATTCTCATCTCCCAAATCGAGATTCTCAATCACTAGTGCGGGTAGGCGGTATTAATTAAACCCTCACTAAATTCCTTCTCCCCACCTGTCTCCAGCTCCCAAACAGAGCTGAAAATCGAGGCTCAAGGGTACCCTTGCTGTCCAAAATTGCACCATGAATGTAGTATGTGTTTAGACCATAAAGATGTAAGCTGAGAACAAGTGGGCTTAAACAGGCTTAGATCAAATCTATGAGGGGCTAAGTTGGGTCATATAAATTGATGTAGGGTTGATTGCATAAAACCCTTAAAAACAGCATAAAGAAAAAGACAGCAGCAGATAATTCAGAAAAAAAAGTATCAGAAAGCATTTCGAACCGGAAAAAAGAAAAAGACAATGAATTCTGACAAGAAAAGGCGTTTGGTATTATTCTTGATTAATATTCCACAAGATTGTTTAATCTCGAACTGTCCATTAAAAATAGTTATATTCGTTCTTTTTTCTTATTTTCCTAAAAAAACATTTTGGTGAACAACTGTCAATGGTGTGGCTATGTGTGTGGCATATGTAGATGCTACTGTTTTTCTGTTGGTGGACTTTGTGGTGCTTGTAGATGTAATCATGGGATGCATTTCTTTAAGTAACGCATGCATGTGGTATTAATAGATAAGAAAAATACAATGATGGGAAAGGGCCTGGCATGCACCCAAACAGCATCATCTTACATGATGGGATCCTCTCCACATGGACTACCTAATCAACAGGCACACGCACGTATCACCTTGAGAAAACGAAAAAAAAATGGAAATTCATGTCTTGTTTTGTTTTGTTTTATGTTGAAAACTAGAGTGATAATAAGTGTGCCTTAGTCTGGAATATAGATGATACTCACTTTTGGCACCATTTCATGTTTTGTTGAGATCCAAAAAATATGATAAATATGGCCAATTCATAACTCGAAATATGACAAACCTGGCCAATTGATTTTTTTCTCGATAGTTTTATATTTTTGTCTCTTGAAAAATTAGGCACTTGAAACAAACCACTTGTCTAAGTTGTTGCCTGAAAAAATCAGGCATCATATAAGTTGTTGTTTCTCTTTTTGGGTTTATAACCCGAAAAAACCACACCCGGCATGAAGACTTGATCACGCTGGCTTAGCCTGTCATATCTGTGTTCGTTGTGCCATAAAACCCCGAGGCTAGGGCCTTCACCCTTGGGGCCTATGTTGCGCACCGGCTTGTGCAGAGGGGTGACAGCCATGAGAATCGATCAAAGAAATAAGTACAAAAAACAAAAAGAGAAAATAATCACACACGGAAAATAAGAATTTTTCGTGGTTCATCGAAAACTGCATGTCCATGACAGCACTGAGTCTTATTATTATTGATTGGGATATACAATACAGAGGAGGATATCTCTTTAAATAGTATTAGTTTGAATTTCACAAGGAGTATAATAGTGTTGTTGAATATAAGGAGTATAGGTTCTACAAAAATTTAGGACTTATATCCAGGTAGAAAACCGGCTTCATACTAAAACATAAACACCATATAAGTTGTTGCTTAAAAAATTCAGGAAACATGTAGGTTGTCGCGTAAAAAAAATCAGTTTTCATGATTTCAACCAAACAAAAGAACAAAATTGTTAAGAAAACAGTAAATTAGCCATGTTTGTTATATTTTTTAGTCTGCGGCCAGTTGTGGTATTGTGCTCAAAATATAGTGTCGTTTATGTCATTGTCTGTAAGTTTTTTTTTTCCTAGTTAAGAAAGACACCCAAACAATGAACCAAAGTTCAGTTATTCCATGCATGGGACCAAGACCTGGATCATTTGTTATCCCACTCAATCCAATCTACATTTCAAAAGTCCTAAATGAACCTATACCTAATTCAATAGAAATAATGTGTCACATGGGTTCGCAACACATATGCAAATGAAAATCTATTAAGAGCCCTTAGGTTTTGGAAAGTTTTGGAAGAACTCTTTCTAGATGGTTATCCATATAAACAAATAAACTCAGAGTTTTTGTTTTTATATTGAACCTTTTTAAATCCACATCAGATGCTTACCAAAAGGTTCTCGCTTCCCTGTAACTCCATTCCATACTCGTCCCCTGCAATGGGTGTATAAAATAATGTCCAGACATGTCAGTGTCCGTGACAACATGTTTAACTTTGTCTGCTTGTGTAACTAGGGACACACTTGCGTCACTAGGGACACACACCATCTACACGATCCAGATTTTATTTTTAATCATTTCTAAGGTTCAAGTTGACACACTCGGCCGTTTTTAAGTCAACCTACTTGTATTTATAAGGAAAATAAATGTTGTCAGGTTTTCTTGCTGGATAATCCAAAACTTTACAGAAGGGACCCCATCCTTTGACATTGATCACAGCCATCTAGATGATTTATCTGGACGGTTTAGATCTGTCGTCATCCATGTTAGAATGTGGACCTATCCTGGCTGTTGGTTGGATGGTTAGGATTGAATGTAGGATGAAACTCATTCTATGTAAGATGATCCTTACTAAAAAAATATGTACTTATGCACGTACAATGTTCCTCGTAGTGGCCTTAATTTTTGAAGGCTTAGACAGGCATGCATACAAGGATCAATCTACCTACTCAGCAACCTAGAGACACACCCTAAAGCAAAATGTAGTTTGGACTAATCTCTCCACAATGGATGAGAGAGAGAGAGAGAGATCTGCACCATATCAGAACCATAAAAAAAAACCGCGATAGCTAGCTATACACTTTAGAGTTTTTTTGGCAAACAAGCACCACAATTGCAGCAACTTAATTTATTCTTTTATACTTTTTTATTTTATTTTTTTCTCGGAGAAACCACCCCGGGTGCATAGACTTAGCCGCGCTGGCTCAGCCTGCTGTAATTACGGTCTCTGTTCATGTTGGCGTAAAACTCCAAGGGCTCACCCCCCTCGACTCCATGAAGTCGCCAAGCTTCGGCTTACGCAGGGGGGGGGGGGAGGGGGTGACGCCCATGGGATTTGAACCTAGACCCGTCAAACGGTCTAGGTCCCATCCCACTACCCCAAACCCCTGAGGTCTAACTTTGTTCTTTTATACTTGGAATCACGCCCTGGCTTCCCTTTCCCGGTTTTACTCAATGAAATCTACAGTTCTAATGCCTCAGGGTAGGGTGCCTATTGCCTAGTGCAACAAGAATCATCAATGTCAGATGTTCTTGCAAGGTAAGGATGAAATCACATGCAAAAAGTGTCAAACCACATTGCGTACTTATTGTTTCATGAGAAAATGAAATTTTTTAATGAAAATTTTCATTTCATTTTTTCTGCAACAGTAAGCTACCCAATGGGTTTGACACTTTTGCAAACGAAGACAATTTACTTAAGAAAGGACTTTAAATTTTTGTAGTGCAAAGATCGGGTCCAGCTGTGTATGCTTTGGACAGTAAGGTACCGTTTGGATGACATCCAAAACCAGGTTCTAAACCTGATTTTGTCTGTCAAACCTAGTTTGTGCACTGTTTGGGTGATACAAACTGGGCTTACCAAATCTGGATTTTCCCTCATAAAACCAGGTTAATCCCGCAAATGTTTGTTCGCCCATCCTTCCCCCCACCCCCCATCACTCACCTCTCAACCACCTCCCATGTCCGGCCATTTCTAGCCGGCGCAAAATGGTCAGAATGATTCCAGCCGGTTGGTTTTTCCCTCTTTTAAAAAAAAAATAACAGTGACGAGTGGCCATTTTTCGGCAAGTCGGTGGCCAGAAAATGGCTGACCACCATTTTTCCTTTTTCCTTTTTTAATTATGTTTTGTTACATCCGGGCCATTTTTCGGCCACCCGCTGGTTGGAAAATGGCCAATATGGTGCCGGCCAAGAAGGGCGACACCATTTCGGCCATTTTCTGGCCGGTCGGTGGCTGGAAATGGCGGACCACCTTTTCTTTGTTTTTTTACGGTTTTTTGGTTTCTTACAACATTCCAGCCATTTTCCGGCAACACACCAGCCGGAAAATGGTCCATCTGATAGCACCATCCCAGCCATTTTCAGCCGGTAGGTGGCTGGGAAATGGGCAGCTGCTGCTTTTTTTTTATTTTTTAGTTTTTGGTCATCCAAAGGTTTTACTTGATAGGTTTTTTGGCAAACCTAGCTTTGCTCTCTGTTATCCAAACAGGGCCTAAATTACTCCCTAACGCATCTAGAATATATCACCAGCATCCTATGGTGCTATCTCAACATGGTCGTTGGAAAAAAATAGATTGACAAGTTGGGGACTGTCGGCCCAAGCTTACAAGTTTTAGGCTGCCGATAGTTGTGAGAGTCATCCATTTTTATATCTTATTAAACAAAAATGATCATATTTGTTCCTCCATTGATCAGAATTTTGACCTTTGAGATGCATCATGATCATGCAATATGAAAGGATTCAAATTCAAATAAACGATAACAAATGTTCAATTTGAGTAAACATAATTTCATACTCGATCTCACAGCTGATATATACAGAATTAAGTAGAAAGTATTTGATAAAAGTGGAAGGAGATCTTTAAATCTTTCAAGATCCATCCTACAACAATGGGGTCAAAAAAGCCAAAATAAGTAATTTGTTATTACCCCTTTAAAATTTTCTTGCAATTCTTTCTGAAGAAAATAATTACCTTACCATGAACAGGTTGAATAGAGTAATGATTTTATAATTCCACCTGTATAAGTTTATGATTTATCTTTTAGAAAGCTGGCTCAATGCAGATCAGGCACAAGGGTGGACATTGGGCACCAGGCCTGCCCTGAACCGGTCCAAGGCCAATTTACTGAATGGGCAGGCCGACCCATTATAAAAATGCATGTTGCTCAACAAGGCCCAACCCATTCTGTGGTTTGGCTTAAAGGGCCTGACCCAAACTCGATTATAATCAGGTAAGGCTCATATGAGGCCTAGGTTTGGGTGAAGCCTGTCGAGTCCTTATTAAGGCCTATTTGGATTGGCCTGGCCCAGCCCGTTGTCCACCTCTAAGTCCGGGGGACTTTGTACTGAAAGCTGTACAAGGCACCTTAGATGACATTTACTATGAAGAAAAACGACAGCCAAAACCTATTTAAAGCTTTATGTTTTTCATAAATGTTGTTTCAGCCATTGATGCAGCTCATTTACAAAGTGAATGGCAGTTCCGTGTGGAATAACTTTTTATGGGTTTTGGTTGTTACTCATATTGATGATGAGCAGTATCCAAGGTTACTTTGATAATTTTCTGTCTAAAGTTTCTGTGGACTTGATGTATTCCCCCCTTAATGCACCTCGACATTACACGTGGCAGAATCATCATTCCTGCTTTTCTGAACATTTTTTGGGGCTCAGTTATCAGTCTTTTCTCAAAGTGCTTTTCATAAAATAAAAATAGATTGAAATAAGGGTCTTAAACACATGTTTTTCAGTTCCATGTCCAAAATCTAGAATCTGGACAAAAACCTTATTTTGTGGACCACACATCCATTACGGAAAAGAGAATGATAAATCTTTCATTAGCATACTATGGTGATCAGGTTGTTGTCTCCCAACGCCTCTCTCTCTCTCTCTCTCTCTCTCTCTCTCAATATTTTATTCATTAAGCGTCTACACTTGCATTATTTAAACATTTTTAATCATACTTGAAGGTTCAAGTAGAGATCTAGGTCAGTCAACCTAGTCGGATTGAAGAATGAAAACACACTTCTCGTAGTTGTAGACCATACCAAGGTTTATTTTACGCGATTTACAAATTACTATAGTAGATCTCACGTGCAATGCTGCTTTTTGGCAGTTGCAGATAGCCGTCTCAGCTCACCTTTTAGAAGTTTCTAGCATTGGTAGGCTATTATGTAATATATATGCTAAATCACCAGCTAGCCTATCAGCTGGGAATATTGTTGGCTGGATTAATCTCTTTTAATTAGTAGCCTTGATCCCCAAACAAACATGTTGAATGTATGTATATATGTGTGAGTGGGGATGTGTTAAATCATTAAAATGGCCGAATCCAACCCGAAAGAGCTAGTAGAAACGTTGCTTATGTTTCACGATAGAACTTCACCATTTTGAATCCAATGAGTGCATATTCTTTGCTACGAGGTCGAAGCTGAGTGTAATGGACAAAAGGGATATTGGGTTTTAGGCTAATAAACTCGAGATAGTTTTTCCCTGATTATCCAAAAAAATGGTATTTTGGGTTAGGTTAGTTTTCATCTAACCCTCTTAGATCCCTCTGCAATGCACACCGAGAGAGAGAGAGAGAGAGAGAGAGAGAGAGAGAGAGAGAATTTACTATTTACAAGGATCATGATGGCTATATAGGGGATGTCAGGACTGCTTCAACTTTGCTAGCCTTCAAATGCACGCTGCCACACTATGCTTTCGTGGTATCCACCTCCATGAAATCATAAAATCTACTTCGTTTCCTCTATTTAATCCCCATACCTCCCCCATTTTGATTAATTTCATAGGTGAAAAACATGGCTACTGCTTTTCTACCATTTTGGGGAGTCTCCCTCTTTCTCCACCTTTATTTCCTTTGTTCAACCTGCACTTACCATGTAATTCTATCTTATTATATTAAATGCCTTGGCATTCTAAGCTAACTTTGAGTACTGGAGCGAGAGCAGATCCAGTACTCGCACTCGGCCTACACAAAACACAGAAAATCGCTGCTGCGTGCATCAGACATACTTTGGCACAGAGCAATTTTTTGTGTTTTTGCATGGGTCAAGTACTTAACAAAATACTCGGCCCCGAGTACTGGATCTGCTTTGCTTGGAACCCAGTCAAAGAAAATGCATTGACTCAACCCCATTTCAAGTTGATTCAATGCAGTTCCAAATCAAAGGACTTCATCTCAGCTTGACAAATTAAGTCCTGCCAAGTGAGCTGGACCTGACACTAACTAGCTAGCAGTGACATGCACCAGATGTCTCTCTTCTTGGTGCTTTTGGGGTTCATATGAAATATCACCACGTTCATGAGATCCACTTTTTCTATTGGAATCTAAAAAAAGTGGCCAAGTTTGTCAAGCTCCCCTACTAGTAAAAGTGCAGTAGTTCATGCAGTCTGTCACGTTGGTCATGATGTTAAACACGCTGATTTTTTCTTTCTTAAACCATGTAAATAAATATCTTTCAATTTTATCCCATTATTTTGTATAGGTGCATATTGCCTATTTGGGCCACAACTACCTTGAGGACCCTCTTGTAACAACACAATATCATGTGCAGCTTTTATCAACTCTGTTTGATAGGTATTCTACAGATAAAAGCTTCCTCTTAAATTTCTCTCTATGTTTGATTCGAAGTTAATATATAGTGATCTTATCCTTGTTCTTAGTGAGGATGAAGCAAGGGATGCCTTGATATATAGCTACAAGCATAGTTTCTCAGGGTTTGCAGCTAAGCTCAACTCAACACAGGCTACCACTTTGTCTAGTAAGCATCAAACTTCTAGCATTGAATCTTTCTTCTCTAAGACCTGCCATCTATTTTTGAAGTGGCTTTCTATCTAATTTCTGATCCTCCCTAGAGTCATTTTCTCCCACTCTCTACTTTCACCATCACTTGCATGTTTTCATTTTATGTTCCAAAACACAGAACTGCCAAAAGTTAGTGCTAGCCACGTCATTATCGGTTATCTTATATATGGATAAAAGTTTAAATCTTGGTTATATATTTATATTGTAAAAGTTAAGAAGAAAACTGTGAATTTGTAGGATTGGAAGGTGTGATAACCGTGTTCAGAAGTAGATTATTGAAGTTACACACAACTCGTAGTTGGGATTTCATGGGGTTAACCGTAGATCAACATGAAGCAATTGCACCCATGCAAGCTGATTATGGTGATGATGTGGTGGTGGGCGTCCTTGATACAGGTTAGCCCTTGTTATTGTTGTTGCTGCTGTTGTTTGAATTGATACTAACATCTTTTACTCCAGATGTTTGAAGTTTCAGATGCAGGTTTTATATTGTCTTTACTGATGTCCAATTATATTGTCCTTGTTGGTATCCAATATACCGTGTTAATCTTTTTTTTTTTTTGGTGTCTACTGACACAAAGTCATGGATTGTTCTTTTCTTCAGCATTGACAAAACAACCCAAAATCAGAAGTTAGTTTGTCATTGCAATAGCTAGCTTATTTTACTCTCTATCATTAGAAAATCGAGGCTTTATTTAGATGGTTCTTTGATAGGCTTACAAAGTTTGTTAAACCATATTTATCGTAAGTTTCCCTGATAGTCATCGCACAATTAAAACTGATTCTTCATCTAAAGGCCATTTGCTAAATCCCTAATGATAGTTCGTATCATTTTGATAATATCACCATTATCTTCAAAGACTTGCAGCGTACAGTAAATCAAAGATAAATCTTGCATTCTCTAATTAATAGTCAAGGGTACAAGCATAGGTGTCCTCTTTGCTATCAAAACCCTCAAAAAATGCATTATCTTCAAAAAGCTAATTAGCAACTTAACTACCAAATTAAGATTCTGGTTTTCAAAAATATCACATCATCAACCTGCTAGAAATGCATTACATCCTCCGGACTTTGTTTTGAAATTGTCGTTTTCCGGGATACTATAGAGGAGCGAATGCTCCTAACGTTTTGACTTTTTTGTTTTCCTTTTTTTCTGCAAGTGGCTAAGGACTCAATCTTACATTAATATGCTGATAGCTTAAGCATTTCACCATTGCACACACACGCACACATATTTGGTAATATATTGAAGGTACAAAACTATTGAGTATAAATCACTTTTTTTTATAATTAATTTTTCTTTTGTAGATCAGACTCATGGATGTGATCTATTAGATTTGTTTAGTAGAAAATGAATTTGAAATCATATGATTCTGACACGTATGCTGGGTTTTTAAGGTCTTCAAAAATCAATGGCCCACAATGTATTAAAATTTCATGACTTAAAAAACCATATTTTTAGATCAAAAATCCAAGGTTTGATACTTAGCAAACAAACTATGCTAAACACATCTATATGGTCAGATTGAATTGATAAATCTTGAACCTATGATTTTTTGCTCAATAGTTCTGCCTTCAGTAACACCAAATATATACGTGTGTGTGGTTAATATTTGATGCTATTAAAGGCATGAAACTATTGAGTATAATTTACCTTCTTTTCATATTTTCTATATTTTTTTGGTAGATCAGACTTTATGGATATAATATACAAGATTTATTCAGTAGAAAATGAGTTTTCAATCATGTGATTGTGACATGTAAATAGGTTTTTTAAGGGCTTTAGAAATCAATGGTTTATATTGCACTACAATTTCACGATTCAAAAAATCATGTTTTTAGATCGAAATAACATGATCAAAGGTTTGATCCTTAACAAACAAGCCATGCTGAATACATCTATGTGGTTAGATTGAGTTGATTAAGCCGGAACATATGATTTTTAGATCAATATTTCCGTGTAGGGGAGGGCATCCAGACGGCAGCCCGATGGGCCAAGCCGACCCAGCCCTCCAAGGTCCATGTTTGGGCCATGATTTTAGGTCCGAGACTGCTAGATACTGACCCAAAACCAGCCCCGTTATATACGTGGGCCAGCCCGATGGGCCTAAGTTATTTATTAATTTTTTTAATAATATAAAAATTTTAAAAATTAACTATTACATAGTAACTTGGATAATTATTATTATTTACCTAATTAGTTGCATGGGAACTTGCTATTCTCTCATTAACCCATAATTTCAGTCAGGCATTTATTCATTTTAAGATTGGGTATGCCGGGTTCGGCCGGACCCGGCCCGCTTCACATTGGCCCGTTGGAACAATGGTCAGAGTCGTGGGCTTTTCTTCAAACCTGAGCCCATTAAGAAATGGGTCATTGACTAGTCGGCCCGACCCATTAGCAGGCTAGCCCAATTCTCACACCTAGTTCCATGACTTCAATAGCACCAAAATATATATATATATATATACACAAAGAGAGAGACCACTAGAATATGAGAATTAGAGTATGAACCAAGATTTTCATGGATTTTTTGTTTTTTTATTAAATCCTACTATGTGGATGTGGTCTACATGCTTGGTTTCAAAGGGATTAGCTATTGAATCATCCAATTTTGATGCATAAGCAGGATTTTTTAAGGCTTCAAAATTTACAACTTAGAATCCTTGTAAATATTCAAGCATCCAAAAATCATGTTTTTCATCAAAAAAAGCATGATCCAGCAGTCAATTCCTATCAAGTGTGCTATTTGAATGCATCCGCAATGTCTGATTTTGCAAAAAAAAACATCAAAAATGCCTAGTTCACACCTTAGTTCTCATATACTAGTGACCTTATATATAACCACTAGAGTATGAATCAAGATTTTCATGGGTTTTGTTTTTTGTTAAATCTGACCATGTGGATGTGATCAACATGCTTGGTTTCAAAGGGATCAGCTCTTGAATTTTTCAATTGTGATGCATAAGTAGGATTTTTTAAGGTTTAAAAATCGACAGCTAAAATTTTTGTAAATATTCAATCATCCAAAAATCATATTTTTTCATTAATAAAATGATCCAAGAGTCAAACCCAAGCAAATGGACTATGTTGAATGCATCTCAAAGGTCAGAAAATGCTTAGTTCACACCCTAGTTCTCATATTCTGGTGGCCTTGTGTGTGTGTGTGTGTGTGTGTGTGTGTGTGTGTGTGTGTGTGTGTGTGTAGGTTCTAACAAAACTCAGGTGCCTACGGTAAGGGGATGGAGTTTCAAAGTGTTTTTTGCGAATCTAAAACCACATATGCATTCAACATGGTTGTTTTGCTAAGAAACAACACGTGTATCATGTTTTTCTGATAATTGTGTATATGTGTGTGTTGGTCTAAGGGGGAGAGAGACGAGTGAGGGTTGGTGAAGTATTTGGTGCAGAGATGCATAGGGTACAAATGAGTTGTAAATGAGAATATCTCATTACTCATATGTTTTCTAGTGAATCTAGTCCCATAGATGTGATCTACATGGTCTGTTTAGTGGCGATTGGCTTTTGAATTATGGAATTCTAATGTGTATGACAGTCTTTTTAGTAATTCAAAAGTCAATTGTTGTAAAATGCATCAAAATTTCAGAATTTGAAAAAATGTAACCTTTTGTTTAAAAGAATGATCCAAGGGTTGATCCCTAATAAATTGACCATGGTTGAACACATCTATGGGATTAGATTAAGTGAAAGCAACTTGCACTAATTGAAACTTGAATTTCAACTCATTAATATTGTATGCACATATGCCCCCAAAGTCTCTCTCTCTCTCTCTCTCTCTCTCTCTCTATATATATATATATATATATATATATATATATATATATTAGAGAGAGAGGGAGTATTAGAGTATGAACTAAGATTTTCATGTTTTTTTCTTCTTGTTAAATCTGACCATGTAGATGTGATCTACATGCTTGGTTTCAAAGGGAACCGCTCTTAAATCATCCAATTGCAATGTAAAAGCAGGGTTTTTTAAGGGTTCAAAATTGATTGCTTAGAATCTTTGTAAATACTCAAGCATTCAAAAATCATGTTTTTTCAAAAGAAAAGGCATGATCCAACAGTCAATTCTTAGCAAATGGACTATGCTAGCTAAATACATCTGCAAGGTTGGATTTGCAAAAAAACACATGAAAAATGCCTTGATTACACCCTAGTTCTCGTATTCTATTGGCCTATATATAGAGAGAGACAATAGAGAGAGAAGGGGAAGGGGGACTCTACAACCAAAGGAAGGTGCAACGTCTATAACCAATGAGAACATCTCTGGTGTTCTAGTGTTTCATCAATTGAACCTTATATATTTGTTTTTTTATAATATATTTAATAAGAAATATGATTTACATGAAGATTTTACATCAAGACATGCTTTTTGAAACACTAAAATGGTTGGCTCACAATATTACAATAGAAAGTATTGTCAGCCATTTTTAGCACTTTAAAAAAATATCTAGATATCAAAATTCAGAATTTAAAATATGTTACTAAAATAAATGAGATACACTTGATCATTAGACAAAGAATTAATGTCACCCGATCATCATTGGTTATTGATGTTGACCCTCTTTTAGTTGCACAATCCCCTATATATATATATATATATATATATATATATATATATATATATATATATATATATATATATATATATATATATATATATATATATATATATATATATATATATATATATATATATATATATATATATAAAGAGAGAGGGAGACCAAGAAAACGGAACATATTAGGCCTCATTTCTCGTTTTGCACCGTTCTGCCCCCATAGGTTTTAAGTGATTTATGAAAGAACTGAACTGTTAGATGTGTTTATCATATTTTATTTAGTGGGAATTGGCTCTTGGATCGTGTTTTTTTGACCAAAAACATATTTTTCTGAGTTGGGAAAAACTGGTACCTATTGAAGATCCAGATTCTGTTAAAGGTTTTACGCCAGCACAGTTGCCTCTTACGGCTCAAGATCATCATAAACAGGATATACATCCTAATCCCAACGAATCATTCACCTCTGTCAATGAGGATAACGATAAGAGATTTGGGAAAGGATATACATAGAAAGATATCATGCCTCTTTGTATATAAATATGCTATCTAATGCATATTCCCATGTATCAAGTTTTCTGTGTGTTCAATAGAAGGAGGATAAACGTGTTCTACCGTGGACGTAGGTTCTATTCCAGAACCGAACCACGTAAATAGTTTCTTGTGTGGTATTGTTGTTTCTTCATGGTATCAAAGCCACAACAGTGATTTTTTTTTCACTGTTCATTCCAGATCCTAGAGTCGTCCTTCTTGAGACACCTCTGGTTTGTGTGTCATCTCAGGCTTACGCAATGGCTCAGCTTCCTCCAACTTCATCATATCCATATCATGCTGCTCTGAACATCTCCAACTTTGTCTCATTGAGGCTTAACCATTCAAATTTTCTGCTGTGGCGTACCCAGATCCTTGCGTTGATCGAAAGCCAAGACATGCAAGGATTCGTCAATGGAGAGTTGCCGTCACCAAATCCTGTCATAGAAGGGCCTGAAAAGCAGGCTATCGTTAATCCTTCTTATGTGCTTTGGAAGAAATCTGACCGCTTACTTAAAGGTTGGATCACTGCCACTTTATCTGAGTCAGTTCTTGGCCTCGTCGTAGGTCTTGAAACTTCAAAAGAATTGTGGGAAATGCTGATCACCTCCTTTGCTCAAGATTCGCAAGAGAGGGAGTTCTGTTTAATACAACAACTATCCACTGTTAAGAAAGGGATAGATTCTCTCACAGACTACATCAGTCGTTTTAAAACGATATGTGATGATCTGGCCACTATAGGCAAACCTGTAGAAGATAAGGTCAAAGTTTTTTGGCTCCTGCAAGGCTTAGGGCCAGGATACGAAAATTTCGTCACCAGCATGCTCAAGCCACCGGTTCCTTCATATCGAGAAATCATGCCTCTGCTGCAAAGTCATGAAACAAGAACTACCTTGTATGATGTCACACCACAAGCTGCGTATTATGCAAATCAAGGTCAGTCCAATAAACGAAAAAACAATTTCAAGTTCAATAGTAAAGGAAGAGGTTTTCATCAAGGACAAAACAGTTTCAATAAAAGTGCTGCAAATGAGTCCAAAACTTCAGCCAACACCCCTCAAAATACCAGTCAGAATAAGAACAAATTTTTTGGGATGCAATGTCAGATATGTGGAAAAAGGAATCATTCTGCCCTTAATTGCTATCATAGATTTAATCATTCTTATCAAATGGATGATGCGCCTAAAGCCCTTGCAGCTCTATCTATAGCCGATTCCCAAGATAATGAATGGTTTGCGGATTCGGGAGCTTCATCACATATGACAGGCGACGCTGGTAAGTTGTCTAAATTAACTCCATATCATGGCCATGATTCTGTTATAATTGGGAATGGAGAAAGATTACGTATTCTCATACAGGAGACGCTGAACTTTTAACTCACCCTCTTTCCCTACAGCTCAAGGATGTTTTATATGTTCCAGATATGAAGGCTGATTTGCTCTCTATTAGTAAACTTACATCTGACTTTCCCTATGAATTCGTTTTCTCATCTTCTGGTTGTCATGTTAAGGATCAGAGAACCGGGCAAATAGTAGCGATGGGAAATAAGAAAGGGAGTTTATACTCCATACAGGATGGACCAGCGGCCTTCTTCGCCAACCGATTTCGTCGGACCACCTTGGAACAGTGGCATGCGCGCCTTGGACATCCTCAACTCAAGACGGTTTCTTTTCTGCATAATAAAAGTCTTATTTCGGTTATTGGAAATAAAAATAAGTCTCATATTTGTTCAAGCTGTCAGTACGGGAAGGCATGTCGCTTACCTTTTGAGACCAATAATGAACGAAGCAAGGAAGCATTTATGAAAATCCACTCTGATCTCTGGGGACCAGCCCCTGTTATTTCAAAAGACCATTATAGATTTTATGTGATATTCACTGATGATTATAGTCGATTCACTTGGTTCTATCCTCTAAAGAGAAAGAGTGATTTTTTGGAAGTTTTTCAACATTTTCACAAAATGGTCCAATGTCAGTTTGAAAAATCCATTAAAATTTTTCAAAGTGATGGCGGGGGTGAATATTCTAGTACTATGTTTTTGCGATACTTAAATGAACATGGAATCAAGCGTCAAGTTTCATGCCCGCATACTCCTGAACAGAATGGGGTTTCTGAACGAAAACATCGCAACATCACTGAATTAGGACTTACCATGATACATCATGCTCATATTCCAAAAAAATTATGGGTTGACATTTTTTCGGCTGCTGTATTTCTTATTAACAGATTACCCTCATCAAGTTTGGGAATGGCTACGCCGTATTTTCAGCTGTATCAAAAGAACCCTGATTATTCAAGTCTGAGAATCATAGGGTGCCGATGTTATCCTTTTCTTCGGCACCACACTAAGAACAAGTTTGATGCCAAATCCTTACCGTGTCTTTATAGGGTATGACATGGAACATAAAGGCTATAAATGTTTCTACCCTCCAACTGGCAAAGTTTATGTCTCACGTCATGTTGTGTTTGATGAAGATTTTTTCTCTTTTGCTAAACCAGGATCCTTATTTCAACACACTATGATAGAAGGCGATGCTGCTACTTTCTCACTGGAGAATAAACCAAGTTTCCTCAAAGTTGTTTCATCTTCTCCTTCCTCGCAGCTCACTAGTTCTCTCAATGAAACATCTATTGAGTTATCTTCATTCAGTTCTCCCACTTTAGCCAACAGTCTTCCAGGACCGTCAACACTTCCTGAGCTGTCACTTCAACAACATGATGTCTCTCATGAAGCCACTCATGAATCTCCTTCTCCACATGATGATGGAACTCATGAAAATAATCACTCACCATCATCTACAGCTTACTCTGATTCTACAAGATCCATGGTCACCAGGAGCATGCATGGTATTCATAAACCTAACCCTAAATATGCTCTCTTACATACGGTTGATCCCACCATTCCTACAGAGCCACATAACGTGAAAGCAGCTCTCTTGCATTCTGGTTGGAAAGCTGCTATGGATGAAGAAATTGCGGCCCTATCCAAAAATGATACTTGGGATCTTGTTGATAAACCTCCAGGAGTCAATATTGTTAGTTCGAAATGGGTTTTTAAAACCAAGCTGCATGCAGATGGCTCTCTCGAACGTCTCAAGGCACGACTCGTTGCTCGGGGATTTACTCAAATCGAAGGAGAAGATTTTCATGAAACTTTTTCTCCAGTAATTAGGCCTTCTACTATCCGTCTAGTCCTGAGTGTTGCTCTTATGGCTAAATGGGATATACGCCAGCTTGACGTTAAGAATGCTTTTCTCCATGGGATTCTTCATGAAGAAGTTTTTATGACTCAACCTCCTGGCTACAAGCATTTGGACTATCCACATAAGGTCTGTCGTCTTAAGAAAGCTCTATATGGTCTTCGTCAAGCCTCTTGGACATGGTTTGATCGACTGAGTTCTTTTTTGCTGTCCACTAGTTTTTTTTGCAGCACCTCTGATCCATCCATGTTCATTTGGCATCATAATAAGCAGACTATGGTCCTTCTCATCTATGTTAATGATCTAATCTTGACAGGAAGTGATTCTTCATTACTTCAATCGTTTATTTCTTCTCTTGGGACACAATTTGCCATTAAAGATATGGGACCTCTTCACTACTTCCTTGGGGTTCAAGTTGTTCGTGATTCCAAGAGCATGTTCTTAAGCCAACATAAGTATGCTTTTGATCTTTTGAGCCGCTCGCACATGGCCGACTCCAAGCCAATGAACACACCTATACCACGAAAGTTATCTGCTGCCGAAGCTAACTCTGCGCCATTCCAAGACGTTACTCTTTATAGAAGCATCGTTGGGGGTCTCCAGTACTTGACCATCACTCGGCCTGAATTATCCTACAGTGTGAATTTTGTCAGCCAATTCATGCATGCCCCCACTCTGGGACATTTTCAACTTGTCAAACGCATACTCCGCTACGTTAAAGGAACAATTGACCTTGGGCTTACGCTTTATAATTTCGGCCAACCTCAACTGTATGCCTTCTCTGATGCAGACTGGGCAGGCTGCCCCATCACTCGTCGATCTACCACTGGTTATTGTACCTTCTTTGGCAATAATTGTGTCTCATGGAGTGCTAAGAAGCAGCGCACGGTCGCCCGCTCTAGCACCGAAGTAGAATACAGGGCTATGGCAACTACTGCTGCAGAGCTCACTTGGTTGACTTATGTTCTTCGTGATCTTGGTTTTAGTTCACCCAAGCGACCCATTTTGTACTGCGACAACATTAGTGCATTACATCTTACCATCAAACCAGTCTTCCACAACAAAACCAAACACATTCAGATTGACTATCATTATGTGAGGGAACAAGTCGCCAACAACAACTTGGAAACATGTTATGTCCCTTCCAGGATCCAGCTCGCTGATATTTTTACAAAACCCCTTTCTAAGGATCACTTTGCCAGTCTTCGCAACAAACTTGGTCTCCTTCGGCGGCCATGTTTGAGGGGGCCTATTGAAGATCCAGATTCTGTTAAAGGTTTTACGCCAGCACAGTTGCCTCTTACGGCTCAAGATCATCATAAACAGGATATACATCCTAATCCCAACGAATCATTCACCTCTGTCAATGAGGATAACGATAAGAGATTTGGGAAAGGATATACATAGAAAGATATCATGCCTCTTTGTATATAAATATGCTATCTAATGCATATTCCCATGTATCAAGTTTCCTGTGTGTTCAATAGAAGGAGGATAAACGTGTTCTACCGTGGACGTAGGTTCTATTCCAGAACCGAACCACGTAAATAGTTTCTTGTGTGGTATTGTTGTTTCTTCAGTACCTTCATAGCCATTAATTTTGGATCACCAGAAAAACCTGTATACATGTCAGATTTCTGCAATCCAAAGGCCTCTTCTCACTAAACAAAACCTATAGATCACATTTAGGGTGTTAGGCGTGAGAAGAAATACTTAAAACTATGATTTTTGAAGGGGCCTAACGAGACCTAACGAAAAAAAGGCCCCTAAGGAATGCATTACTCATATATATATATATATATATATATATATATATATATATATATATATATATATATATATATATATATATATATATATATATATATACATGAAAACGTGTAGGTTCATGAACATGACCAGAATGACTCGCGCTGCTGTTGAGACTTTTAGAGGTGACTTTTGTCGCGGCTTAAAGTTCAAGCATGAAAACAGCACTGCTGAGTGTCCATCACACGCGGGATGGATGCTCAGCCCAAGTTTGTTTTGGTCATGTTCCAAAGTAATCAAGCACCTACGCACTATATATATATATATATATATATATATATATATATTCTTTTCATATTTCTAGACCTTTTTTTTGTAGTTCAGAGCTTAAGGATGTGACCTACAAACTTTGTTTGTTTGTTTAGTAGAATGTGAGTTTTAAACCATGACATGAAAGCAGGCTTTTGAATGGCTTCAAAAATCAGTAGCCCATAATGTGCTAAATTTCCGTGACTCCCAAAAATCATATTTTACAGCCGATACAAGGTATGATTCTTAGCAAACAAACCATGCTTACTACATCTATGGGGTCAGATTGAGTCAGTAAAGCTTGAACCTATGATTTTCAGCTCAATAATCTCATGCCTTCAATAACCGAAAATATTAACCCTATATATATATATATATATATATATATATATATATAGACATATTAGATTTTTACTGTGCATAATATGAATCTCGGCTAAGACCGATTATTTTGTGTAGGTATATGGCCCGAATCAGAGAGTTTCCAAGAAGTTCCACGGATGAAACCGGTTCCATCACATTGGAAGGGTAAGTGTGTCAATGGAGAGCAGTTTAATCATACAGCTTGCAACAAGAAGCTAATTGGAGCCAGGTTCTACATAGATGGCTATGAATCTCAATTGGGACCTCTAAATACTACTAAGAATCCAGAGTACAGGTCCCCTAGGGACCATGTTGGACATGGCACACACACTGCTTCAACTGCAGTTGGGGTCCCAGTGGCCAATGCTAGCTTCCTTGGCTTGGCCCAGGGCTTGGCTAGAGGAGGTGCACCCATGGCCAGGCTTGCTGTCTACAAAGTATGTTGGAACCCTGGCTTCTGCGCTGAGGCTGATATTTTGGCTGCTTTTGATGAGGCTCTAAGAGATGGTGTCGATGTAATATCGGCTTCGCTCGGGACCGCAGCGCCGTTACCGGGCTTCTTCGCATCGAGTTCGGCTATTGGCTCTTTCCATGCAGCGCAGAAGGGCATTGTTGTTGTCTTCTCTGCTGGGAACGAGGGGCCTGAGCCAACATTGGTGGAAAATGTACCACCATGGAGCATATGTGTGGGTGCAACCACCATGGACCGGAGCTTTCCTACCAAGCTTATCTTGGGGAACAATAAAACCATTGTGGTAATTAATTGCTCTTATTCTACTAATCATGAATGATCATGAATTCCAAATATAATTAATATTCACCATGTCAATGAAAAAATTGTGGCTACTTTTTAAATGAAGAGAAAAAGAGACAAGACCTTAAGGCATGTTTGGAGTCACAAGTTCGTGAAGCCCAAGAAAGTTCGTGTTACATTAAACTGTGGTATATGTTGGAGATCATGCACTTGATCATGCTTTATATTGATGTGGACCTTAGCTGTATGCCTAAGGAGATGATCAGATAAACTTCAAGCTAAAGATAAGGAATCAGATCTAGTGTACAGAACCACGCCACGAAAGATAAGCCCATATATAGTTAGAAAATTCACCGCTCCCAGCACTATTGTTGTTACTGAATGTAACGTCAATATGATAAAAAAAAAAGGAAAAAGAAACTTTAAGATGTACTTTTTTTATAATAGAAGAGTAGTCCCTGGTGACCGTAACATATGATTCCTTCGTATTTGAAGAAAAAATGCAATTGTAACTTGTAGAAGTTGCATGATTTTGGCAGGGGGAAGGCTTGGTTTTAAAGCAAATGAAGTTGTCTTTGGTGGATGGAGGAGCTTCTTCTACATCTGGGTAAGAAACTAGTATATATTCAAATGTTAACTGTCTGTGTGTGTGGTTATAGAACCTCCTCCTATCTGTAAGATAACAAGCCATCAAGTTGCCCAAGTAGTGCAGTTGGTATGGTTGCAAATGCAGAAATAGAACCTCCTCCCACCAAAGATTTAGATATAGAGGCCTCACAATCTAGATGAAACTCACCAAATGTTCAGATATAAAGGTAATCTAAATAAGATTCTACCACTGCGTGGCCAGCGGGGTGCTTGTGAAGGTATTGAGATGAGAAGGCGTCAGATCAAACCCCACTGGCAAATGGGTGATCTGTTGATGGTTGGCCACATAAGGCACTTAGTGGACCATTTCTGATTAGAACTTTTTCACTAACAAACACTTGCTAGCTAAGCTCTTTATTATGTGTGTGAAGGACATGTGAGTTTGGCAAGCTGAGGCCCAAGCTAGTTGCTGGGAAGGCGGTCTTGTGCTTCTCAACTATTGGATCCGTGTCCCGCACAAGGGCAGACGAAGCTGTGTATCTGGCTGGTGGCTCTGCCTTGATCTATGCAGACTCACCCACCAAACAAGACCCACAAGTATCACTGGTTCCTAACATCTATGTTGATATCTCACAAGGGACACAAATTCTTGCCTACATCCAAGCATCCTTGTAAGTCAAACACGGCTCACCTTAAAATTTTCATTAAGTCAATTAAAACCAAATTCCCTTTTTTTAGGTGTTCTTTTTTTGGATGTTACCTAGCTGTCTATGTTGCTGGCGCCTAATTGCATGTTTGGAGATGAACTTAGGCGGCTAAGTTAATTAGCCGAGTTCTTGAATTTGAACTTGGCTATTACACATCTATAAAATTGCTTATTCTTGTGTCATTTTATATATTTTGGCATTAATAATATGTTATAGAACGTGTGATTAACCCGTTGAAAGCATCTGAACAATTCGCATTTATACATTTTTTTTACCCATCCTGCCAAAAGCACAGGATGTTAAGAGTCAACTTGATTGCCCTGATCAAGTCAGGCTTATTGTTCATTGTTATAGTTAATGAGCAATGACTTGCATTGGTGAGAGCCTAGTTTAATACAACAAACTATGCCAAACTGAGTTCATGATAAATTGAATCATTAGAGTTAATGACTTGGTTAAAAGGAATCGAAACAAGTCTATCAGATCATAACTCGAATCACCTCAATTGATTTTTTCTCTGTTTCTTTTTTTCTTTTCCTTCGAATGGCTGCACCATGAAGGGTTCTACCTTTGTCCACTAATGTTAATTTCATGGAGTTCAAGGGCTCCAGTGGTGCAGGTTGACCAATCCAGGACCTCAGTAAGTAGTGTGCCAGCTCCTACAGTTGCATACTTCTCTTCCAGAGGCCCAAGCTCCATAGCCCCCAACATTCTAAAGGTCTCTCTCTCTCTCTCTCTCTCTCTCTCTCTCTCTCTCTCTCTCTCTCTCTCTCTCTCTCTCTCTGTGTGTGTGTGTGTGTTTGTTTGCAAGCATGCATTTGTTTGTTTGTTCATAATTTTGTGCCTGAATAGTCTTTTGTAGTACTGAACATATAGTCGAATGGATTTGATGAATCTCAGCCTGACATGAGCGCCCCTGGAGTAGACATCTTGGCAGCTTGGCCTTCAAATCTTCCTCCATCTTCAATATCTGTTGATAAGATCAGAGTTAAATGGAACCTCCAATCAGGAACATCCATGGCTTGCCCTCATGTAGCAGGAATAGTAGCACTCCTCAAAGCTGCTCACCCTACTTGGAGTACTGCTGCCATTAAGTCAGCTCTAATGACAACAGGTATTACTGTTTTCAAGAGTAATTAATGAAGGATGAAGCTTTATATAAAAATCCCATATGTTGCATCTATTCCTAACCATTAACCTTATTCATATCAGCCAAAGTCTTCTTGTCCTCCTAGCTAAGCTATTGCATCCCGACTTTCGTGATTGATCTAATAATTTAATTACAATTCTTGCCTCCCTTTATTTCTAAAGGCAGTTCATTACTAGAAAAATCTAAATCCATTAAACATCAATAAATTTCAAAATTCAGTATCATTTGAACTTCAATCTTTCTTGCTAGTTAAACATTCAAAATGGGAACTCATTATCGTTCGGTATCATTTGAACTTCAATCTTTAGAATTTCCTGTTCTATTTTTCAAAATTCAGTATCATTTGAACTTCAGTCTTTAGAATTTCCTGTTCCTTTTTTCATTCTCGATCAACATATTGTTGACATTTTCTTCATGTATAGCTTACACCATTGACACCAGCCTAGAGAAGATACTTGCTGGAGGACTAACCAAATCGGTTGATCCCTTTGACGTTGGCGCTGGGCACGTAAACCCTTTGAGTGCATTTGATCCAGGGCTTGTTTATGATGTACAAACCTCAGACTACATTTCCTTACTTTGTAGCATAGGCTACAATGAGCAACAAATAAGAAGGATCATTCTAGTTCCCACTGGAACCAATGTCAGCTGCCCTGAGAACCCTACAGACACAGCTGATCTCAATTATCCTGCAATCGTGGTTTCAAACCTCCAATCTACAATGACGATTCGACGGACTCTGAAAAATGTAGGTTGGACAAAAGCAATCTACTTTGCAAGTGTTGTGAGCCCTGAAGGAGTGGAAGTTATGGTGTGGCCAAGGATAATGGCTTTCACCAGGCACATAGAAAAAGTTTCATATTATGTTACATTAACACCATTGAAGAACTCTAGGGGGAGGTACGATTTTGGGGAAATTGTATGGTTTGATGGATACCATCATGTTAGGACCCCACTGGCTGTCTGCGTGAACACCATGAATGCAGATGACATTGGTGCTCCAAGGCATCAAAGCATTTGACATCAGTATATCAGTCACGTATCCCTACAAAAAATTACAAGAAAGTGGAGAGTAGCTGTTCACGTTGTCATGACATGATGCATAAAAAGTGTTTCTTCTTTTATTTTATTTTTTTTATAAGATCAAAAGTATTCTACATGAGTGCCAAAGAGTGTTCATTTTGGAATTGATCCTCAGTGCTTTCAAATGGATATATTACTTCCACAGAGATTTTATGGGGCGATGACCCTCATACTTATAATTGCAAAATCCGAACTATCTTTGGATATTCTCCAAATGCATCATGCCCCATATTACCATATTCCAAGGTTGCAGGCCAGGTCAGGAAAAATAGGCAGTGTATGTGAGCCAGAAAATGTACCTGAGTCTGTGTTTGAATTGGTTTATCCAGTTCAAAATCTGATTTATATGTGAATAAGGAAGAACTCTATTGAAAGCCTATATGAAGACCTACATTGAGTTCCCCCACTATATCCTGCATGTTACACTTCATCCTCAGAGAGGAAAGCTACATGAATGTAAAATGGAATAATCTAATGATTGGTTTCACCATGCAATCCATACATCCATCATCTCAACTTACAAATACCATAAGTTTGTATTTTTGGTAGTCTAAGTAAACCCTCTATGCTCAATCTTCTTGGATAATCTAAGGGAAAAAGCTTCCATCACCGACCGCACATTGGCTGGCCTTCAGTTGGTAAAACCCTTGATGTCCCCCCTGCCCACTGGGAAGAAAACCCAACTTTGACCTTGCGGCAAGGGACACCACTGTGGGTTTCGAACTTGTGATGTCCCATCAACTTGGTGACATTCACAAGTCCCCTACCAGATGTGCAGGGCCCTTGTGGTCTCCACTCAATCTTTATCATATAGCTGAATCCACGCACTCATTGTGCATCTGGGTGTTTTCAGATAGGCTTTGTCACTTTTGTGTTGTTGGGGCAATCACAAAGCAATGAGGCTGGGCTGGTGCAGCCCATGTTGGTCAGACCATTCCCAGGCAGAAGGCTTTGATAGGAGTAAAATGCCACTGTTGTTTTAAGCCAAGTTGCTCAAGGAGTTGATTTTGAACTGCCATAAAATTGATGTAAGAACTTCATTAGGTTCAGAGAAGCTGCATCAAGTCTTCAAGCCACATGCATGCAAGTTCAGGCCTGGGTCTAACCATGGATCAAAATATGTTGGTGTTTCAACCTGGGTATGAAGAATTAACCCATATTGTAAGATCCAAATATTATATATCTGAATCTAGTTGGATCTAGGTCAGAATCAGACCCGGGTCGTGTTTACCTTGTTTTGCATGAAAATCATCAAATTCTACCCATTTTTGAGATGTCCAATATCAATGGGACTCAGATTGTAGTAGGATCTGAGAATTTACTGCAATATCCAAATTAGTTCCGGCCATAAACAGACCCACTCTTCAGAAGGCAAATAGAGGGTCCCAACCCTTTTAGCAACTGTGACAAGAGGGAGTGATCGATCCCATGCCAGGCAGCAGGCAGGTGGCCCCTGGGCTGGGCCTAGTTTTCGAAAGGCCCGAGCTGAACCAGGCTTAACCCTAACCTGACAAAATCTCGGGTATGGTTTGTGAGACTCATACCAGACTTGGGTCCAAACCCGTTTATCTGATTAAGATCTGAGTTTTTTCAATGTAAAATAGTTCAAAAATATTATTTTACCGGGTATGGAATGCATACGGCTCGTGTAATCCTTATAGGACCCAGGTATGGCTGTTCTTATGGTGGTGGACCTGAGTCCAGACCCGGTACAAGCACCTAAGAGTCAGATCTGGGTTCATACCCACCTGGGTGCAAACCAGGTCCCACCTGTTTGCACCCTAGTTGTATGTAGGAGCGTCAATGGATCAGACATTCAACAGATCTGGGTGGGATTGGACATAGAACTGACTTTGATGTGATGTTACTGGTCCAGACATGGGCCAGATCAGAAATGTCATAGGAAAAAACATACCTATGTCCCATAAGGATTACATAAACCAGACTGGGTTCATATCTGAAAAAAAATAACATTTTTTTAATGCTTTTTACATTGAAAAGTTGCAGATCCTCAATCGAAACTCAGGTCTCACCCAGGTCTGGTAAGAAATTTCATAAACCATACCCAGCTCCTAAACTTGTTGGGCCTTGTGGGTCTGCACCAAATTCTTAATTGAACCGCCTCCTTTATCACAAAAACCAGATGATATCGGATCCAAAACAGGCCGGGATCGGTCATACCCAACCCGTTGACATCCCTAGCTGTATGGACAATGCTCTGCAGCTCTGCTGAAGATCAATAGACCTCAACAAAATAATCTTTCTATAATTTCTCACACACAAGATGAACTCTCACTACTAACTCTGGACAGTCAACTGCACAGGATAATGAAAGAATAACTCAAAACTCTTAATATGAGAAGAACTAATACAACAAATATGTGGATACATAAAGCCAAGGAGTTCTTAACTCAATAGGTGATGATGCCGGTCTTGAGAATTTTATGGGATGAACTTGCAGAATCCTATATCTCTAAAGAGGACACACATGAAACAGAGAAACTTCTATCATAGAAAGGATCATATCCCTCCCGATGATTATCACAGATTCACCTGCAATAATTGAAAAAAATAGGGAGCAGAGGATAAATTTTATGTTTTATCTACAACCCTTCATCAGGTTGGAAGTTGGACTGGAAAACTTTACTAAAGAACCACCGCATGGTTGACCTATTTCTCCAACACCATTTGTTCCACGTACTGGTGACCCACAACTACTGAAGTCCAGCACCCGCCGCTCTGATCGGAAAGTCTGCAAGTAACAGAAATAAAAGCAAAGAACTTTGTTTAGGATTCTGAAGGCCCTTTGCATTGGCATGTGCAGGAATTCAAACCAAAAACCCTTAGTTAAGATACTGCAACTGAAATTCTATACATATTGGAAATGATAATTATCATAACACCATTATATTAGTGAAGCTGCTCCATCCAAGTATTTTAAGCGAAAGGTAACCAATCCCAGGCAATTATAGATAAAGTAACCAAGCCAGGGGTCAAATAAGTTAGCTTGAGTAAGACGATTGGAAGTAAAAATTATCATAACACCATTATATTAGTGAGGTTGCCACTTCCTTCTAAGTATTTTAAGAGAAATGTAACGAAGCACAGGCAATTTTTTTTTATATTTACACGGAGAAACCACCCCCAGGATCGGAGACCTAGCCACGCTGGCTTTGTCTTCCGTACTTAGGGTCGCTGTTCTCGCAGCATAAAACTCTGTGGGCTTACCCCTCACACCCAGGGAGTCATCACGCTTCGGCTTGTGCAAGGGGTGATGCCCATGAGATTTGAACCTAGACCACCTGCCTAGTGGCCTAGGTCCCATCCCACTATGCCAAACCCCTTTTGGGCCAATCCAGGGGTCAAATAAGTTAGTCTGAATTAGACTTGCAATATTTTAAGTTTCCAACCAAGGGATCCTGCATTCAAATCTAATTGAAGGGAACTGCTAGATTTGACTATCAGAAAAAAAAAAGAGCAAAAGAGGGCTGACCAAACCAGCTTGGGTATCAAAAAGTACATAAACATGATGTTAAAGGATAACTATATGCCAAAACAATCTCATCCAGAATAATTACAATAGTATCTATCATAGTTTAAAAACATAATAAACTAGTAATTTTTTAGGTAAACTCAGATGGTTGACCTGGTCCTCATATAACTGCCTTGAATTATTAGTTCTTTGACCTTTAATTACATATATTCACATTGTGCAAAAGAATTATGATGTTTAACATGGAGTTTTATTTGTTTTATGCCATGAAAATGACACAGAATCCAAGGCACGAGAAAAGACAGATAACAATGCATTTTACCAATGACAAAATAACAATTACATATACAAGTAAAAAACAATAATTTTATTTTATTAATTATCCAGAGCTCAAATGTATACAAAACCCAGTTTCACTACACACTCACACATACATCATACACACATCACACATTCATGAATACATCATATACACATCATACATACACACTATGCTCACACACCAATCACTCTCACTATTTACATAGCACAGAGACACACCTATTTAAAGGTACGAGCCTAACAGCTAGTTGGACCTCCTCCAACTAGCCATTAGACTATATCCCAACAGCTAGCTGGTCAAAAAGAAAATGACCAAGAGGATATGATTGTCCATCTTAATGACGACAAAAAAATAGAATAATAAAAGTAAAATAAATAAAAGAAAAAAACCTAATAAGACTAATCCTATACCAAACCTAAAATACATACTTGGAATACAAGATTAATAAGAAAAGAATAAATACAATGAACAAGTCCTACAAGTATACTTGAGTATACTTGCTGGCAAATACATCAATACGACACATTCCCTAACATTTTATTTATAGATTAACTTATTCTCGTGTTAATTTCACAATTGTTTACCATTTAGGCTCGTGATATTATTTTTTACATTGGACAAGCTCACTAGTTATCATTTAGTGATAGTTGATTGTGGAATCGAATAATTTATGCCCAATACTAATTGTGATACCTGATATACTGACCTAGTGACTCACAAATATGGCAAACCTCCTATGCTTTTATAGCAAATAGGCCTAGTCACCTATTTGTTATTTAAATGCTATATTTTGATGGCACATTTCTAGCATTACAAACTGTTATATATCGGATATTTTTATATATATATAATAGAAGTTAAAAGAGGCAAACCAAGGTCGCAAGTTGAGACCAAAAAGAGAATGAGTCAACGTGTTGTCAAAGACTCAAACCATGTATATTCCACAAGGATAGCTACCTGGCATTTAAGTGACTTACCATAGTGCCAGACGGTAAAGGAATAAGGTTTTCCAGCTCATTATCAGAGAATGGAATGTTCTCCTTAGAGCAACTCTGACCAGTGGTGTGTCTTGCTTTTGCCAGAGAAGATGCCAACTCAGGTTTGCCACTTGCCAGAACCTCTTCCGCTTCAACTAATGCTGCTGCGGCCTGCTCACTCATCTGTTGCATCAGTCCAAGTGCATCATAGGTTTTATGTCCTGGACTTAGGAAGTACCCTATATCCTGGATACATGTAGAACCAGAAAACTGAGATCTGTGCAGTAATATGAAAGAAAATGGCCACTAGTCAGACTCAGCACACATCACTGCTTTTGCTTTCTACTAATGAATCTACATGAGATGAGATCACCTCACGAACGCTATATGTTGCTTTAACAGCAAGAAAAATTGTTTATTAAGATAAATGGAGAAAGGAAGCAAAACTATGTACCTAAGCATACACATGCAAGATTAGAAATCAAAACCAAGTGCTCCTAATTTGCAAAGTACATGGAAGGTTAAAAAGAAACAGCAAAAATGCCAAGATTTTGACTATAAGCAATTCAAGAAGGCTTCCGGTGAAAAGAAATTCATAGAAATACATATCAAAGAAGCCAATACTGTTTTTGCAATGGACATTCAACCAGAAAAATATATAACAAACGGATCTTTTATTCTCTTAATTTTGAAAGGTGAAACAACCATACAGACATGAGCCTCATCCCTATTGGAACTAAAGCAAAAACTGCAGTCCAAGCATCATCCAAGAATCATGTACTTTTATAATCAATTTCCTAAAGGTAACAGAGTCAGTGATATCTGCAATAAAATTGTCCTAATTTCTGAATGATGCTTCTCAACATACTGAAAATGGATGTCTTACCCACAGCCTCTGGTTCTGGTTTTGATGTTGGATAGTTGGCTACAATATACAAAGAGAGGAATTTCCTCTTTTCATTCTATTTCACCACACAATTTACTTCTCCATAGGCTCATATCACAAAAAATGATGAAAACACCCATAGAAAAAATCAATCATGAAATGCCCTATAATAATGAAGCAAACAACAATAGAGTGAAATTGATTTTCTCATAATCTCCAGCACACTTTCAGAAAAGTGATGAAAACACCCATAGAAAAAATCAATCATGAGACGCCCTATAATAATGAAGCAAACAACAAATATGCTGCTAACAACAATACAGTGATTGATTTTCTCATAATCTCCAGCACACTTTCAGAAAATATATCAAAGATTGGTAAAAGAATGTGATATATAAATAAGTACCTCCAACAACCAAGGAGACTTCCAAGCAGAAGGAGAATCAAGACCTCTCCTATAACCAGGAGTATCATCGAAGCTGTCAAAAGAAAAGGATACCATTCAATACCTATACAGCATACAATGCATGGGTCCTCTAGTCAGATATGTGGATGATTTTCTAGGCTATTGTGTAAAAACTAACATAAAGTCAACAGTATCTCATCCGTACAACTGAAAAATGAATTTCTCACCACTTAAAATATTCAATTTAAAAGCAGTATAACAAAACCATGAGAGAATCAAGAATAGATGCATGTATCAACCAACAATCCAATATTCTACATGACAAAACAACAAACATGATATGCTTTGAGGAAAGAGTTCTAGTTCATTGGAATATCCAGCTACTCAGATCAGTCAAAACTGCAAAATGTGCCTAAGACATGGTTAGCATGGCATAAAATAGAACCAAACATCATCATAAATTAAACAACAGTATAAGAAAATGATAAGGCATGTGTCTGTTAAAAATGTAAATGTAAATATATATATATATGTAACTAGGTTAGTAACTAGGGTTAGTCTAGTTAGGTTAGATTTTATTTTTTTGGGTTGAGATGAGGAGGTCCAACGGCGTTGGACCCCCAACTACTCCTTTTTGGGACTCCATCTATGTGTATAAATATGGGGCAAAACCTCACCACTTGTAATGCTTCTTGCATTGGTTCATTATCAATAAAATTATTATTTTTTAACTCTTGTGTTAACCACCTTTGGTGGATTTGGTGTGTGAGACCATGGCTTTTGTGTATTCTTTTGGTGCTTTGGTAAAACTCTTTTGAGATTTCATTTTGATGATTTGAACATCTTCGGACGAACTCGTTTTCTTACATAGTATAAGAGCTTAGTGATCAAGCTGATTTTATTTTTAGTGCATTGGGAAGTGTAATACTCAAATTTTGAAAGAGTTGAAGCCTCTTTTGCAAAACCTATTCAAGTGCTTGTAAGAACATGATTGTGTTTCAAGAAAATGATTGGTGGCGCTCACTTTGTGGAGGAGTGTTCGTGCTCTTAATTGGTGGTGCTCGCTTAGTGGATGGGTCCGATCCGGAACTCAAACTAATTCTTACTAAGGTAGAAGGTAAAAAAGTACCACTTACAGAGGTTGAAAAGACCAATGCTATGGTCACCTACGAGAAAAAATGGAAAGAATGGAGAATAGGGCATACCAAAATAATGTTTTAGCTCGTTAGTAGTGTTGTAGTCTTGCCAGATTTGAACATGCAAATAAGGCATGGGACTATCTTAAGATAATGTACTCTCTTAAAGATATTGCACATGTGTGCAACTTGCAATACAAAATTTGTACTGTCAAGAAGTGTTCTAGTCTTACCAAATTTTAGCATGCAAATAAAGCATGGGACTATTTTAAGAGAATGTACTCTCTTAAAGACATTTCACATGTGTGCAACTTGCAAGACCAAATTCGTACTATGACTAATGGAAAAAGAAGTATTAGATAATACTTTAGTGAGTTTTCCGATCTTTAGAATGAGTTGGCTTTTCTTGAGCCTAGATGGCATTGTCCCTAAAATATAGAACCCTGTCAAAGATAAATTGATGTGGAGCATTTCTATCAATTCATCAATGGCCTAAGACCGGAGTTTGAGTCTACAAAATCGGCTTCTCTTCATAGAGGAAAAGTTTCTTCTATTGAAAATACAATTGAAGAGCTAAGTATGGAGGAAAATATTCTTAAAAAGAAGACTTATAAGAGTGATGATGACTCGGTTATAGTTGTATCTATGTCGGGAAACCATGTCTATACTTACAAACCACCACATTATGAAAGACCAAACAATAATTACTATGAAAAGCAAGGCAATGAGTTTGAAAAAAAATTAATTATTTGTTATTATTGTCGCAAACCGGGACATGTCAAAACTTATTGCCCTAAGTTGAAGAGACCTTATGAAGAAAATGTTGTTTCGATTGCACAAGAATCAAGTGAATTCAAAACTACGCAAGAATCCACCATTGGGAACATGTCCTTAACTCAACTTCTACAAGCTCTTCAAATCTTATTCAAATGAGCTTTTTCAATTGGAGTCACGGTCTCTTCTGTTGACATCTCTGATCCCGGTAAATTTTTTTGGCTTCTTGACTCAGGTGCCCCATTTCATATGACACCAAATGGTGATATTTTATTCGAATGTCATAACTCAAGCAGGTAAATGTATTTACTGTTGATGGGACATCTCCTGAGATAAAGAGAATAGAAAATTTTAAAAATATCTCTTAAAACTCAAAAAAAAATCTATTTCAAAAATTAGATATATTCCTAAATTAAATTTAAATCTTTTATCTGTCTCTTAATTATTTGACCATAGGTATAATGTTTTTTCCTCTATTGGTTGTGGAGTATAAGATCGCCAGTCATGGAAACTGATTAGAAAAGGTCATAGAGAAGGAGGTTTATACTACATGGATATTTTGGAAATACCAAAGAATACTTTTTGTTATAATGTTCAGAAACTATATTTGGATTTATGGCATAGAAATCTTGGTTATCCTAATGTATCCAAAATTCAACATTTTTCAAATATGAAAAAAAATTGTAATCTTGAAAATTTTACATGTGAAGATTGTATTCTTGGTAAAATGAAAAGATTGTCATTTCAAGAAAGAAGTTTTGTTTCCACATGACCACTTGAGTTAATACATTCAGATGTTTAGGGCCAGCACATATTTGTATTTATTTCTTTAAACACAAATATGAAGTTTTTTATATTTTCAAATATTTCACAATTTGGTTAAAAATAAGTTTCAAAATGATATCTCTATCTTTTACACTGATTCAGAGAGAGAATTTTTATAAAAAGAATTTAAAGATTATCTAGAATTAAACGGTATCACACATCAAAAAACGTGTCCTTACACTCTATAACAAAATGGTTTAGCCGAAAAGAAACATAGGCATATCATATGATCATCACTAAAGGGAACACGCAGGGAGTTGAACATATTAAGAAGCTTCTCAAAATACATTTTGAAATGACTGATTTGGGTTTCTTAAAATATTTTCTTGGTATTTAAGTTGCTTATTCTTCTAGAAGGTATTTATTAACTCAATCTAAATTTACTCTAGATATTGTTATTAGGTCAGAAATTTCAGATGACAAGAAGGTTGACATTCCCTAAGTTATTAATGTCAAAATGAAAATTAATGATGGAGAACCACTTAAGAACCCGACACCATACAGACACCTTATTTGGGCGCTATCTTACCTTTCAATTACGAGACCTGACATAGCGCATGCAGTTCACGTAACTAGCCAGTTTCAGCATGCTTCCACCTTTGTTCATATGAGGATGGTTTTACGCATTATTAGATATATCAAGACTTTCATTTATCGAGGTCTTTTCTTACCTATTTCTTCATCTTTAGATTTAACTACTTATATTGATGCTGATTGGGGGAGGTGATCCCAATAACCGACACTCAACCACGAGTTTTTGTGTTTTCTTAGGCGATTCATTGATCTCGTGGCGGTGTAAGACACAACAAAAGGTTTCTCTCCTCAACTGAAGCAGAATATTGAGTCATGGCTACAATCACTATGGAGATGATCTGGCTAAGAAGATTGTTGGTTGGCATTGGAGTTCAGATTAAAAGAGCATTACGAATGTGTTGTGACAAAAAAAGTTTCATCTACATTGTCAGCAATCGAACCTTCCATGAACGAACAAAACACATTGAGATGGACTATCAATACATGGTACTATTGATCTTCTCTATGTTACTTCAGAATATCTATTGGTAGATTTCTTCACCAAACCTCTCATTACTACTAGATTTCACTTTCTCTTAAACAAACTTTCGGTTATCCAACCATAAGTTTGAGGGAATGTGTTAAAAATCTAAATATACACATGTATATATATAGGGTTAGTCTAATTAGGTTAGATTTTATTTGTTTTGGGGCGTTCTTTACTGAGCGACGCGTTGTACTCTATAGGCCCGGATGCAGTGATAAATGGGCAAGAGTTGCTAGGTCGTTGCCCAGAAGCGACGTGTCACACCGGCGCACGAGTGTGGTGTCAAATAGGCAAGGGTTCCCTCACTTTGTTGGACGGGTAGGGTAAAGAAGATAGTTCAAGACCATAAAATTATGGTTAGCCACTTGGAACATAGGGTCTTTAACTGGTAAGTTGGTAGAGTTAGTAGATGTTATGTGTAAGAGAAAGATGAATATTTTATGTATACAAGAGACCAAATGGATAGGTGAGAAAGCAAAAGTGATAGAACTTTGGAGATATAAGATTTGGTATACAGGAATAAATAGGAATAGGAATGGAGTAGGGATTGTTATTAGTCGTGAGTTTATAGATAACATAGTTGAGGTCCGTAGGAAGGGTGATAGGATTTTACTTATTAAATTAGTATTAGGTACGGATATTATTAATATTATTAGTGTTTATATACCTCAAGTAGGTTTTGATGATTCCATTAAGCATCAATTTTGAGAAGATTTAGATAGAGTAGTACAAAGGATATCTTATAAAGAAAAGATTTTCATCGGCGGTGACCTTAATGGACATGTAGGCATTAGTAGGGATGGATTTGAGAGTATCCATGGAGGCTATGGTATAGGAGAAAGAAACAAAAGTGGAGAAAGGATTTTAGATTTTGGTTTGTCCTATGATATGATATTAGCAAACACTTGGTTTAGGAAGAGGGAGTCTCACCTAGTAACATTTAAAAGTGGGGTTAATACGAGTCAGATACATTTTTTCCTACTTAGAAAGAGAGATAAGGGTTGTTGCATCGATTGTAAGGTTATACTGGGAGAAAGTGTAGCTATACAACATAGAGTCTTAATTTTAGATCTTAGAATTAGAAAATGCCGCAAAAGGGATAGACATAGGATAGATCCTAGAATTAAGTGGTGGGCACTGAAAGGAGCTAAACAAGGAATGTTTGTAGAGTAGGTAGTTAAGGAAGTTGATTGGTGTCTCGAGGAGGATTCAGAATCAATGTGGAATAAGATAGCGGGTGGCATGAGAAAGATGGCTGATTAGGTATTGGGTGAGTCTAAAGGCGGTGCACCGCTAGGTAAGGATACATCATGGTGGAACGAGGATGTCAAATTAGCTATTAAGGTTAAAAAAGAGTGTTATAGAAATCTAAGTAAAAGTCGTGATAATGAGAATTTGGAGAAGTACATGATAGCAAAGAAGGAAGCTAAAAAAGTAGTTCGAAACGCGAGGGATAAGGTATATAAGGAGGTTTATGACAAGTTGGATACCAAAGAGGGAGAGAAGGATATTTATAGGCTTGCAAAGATGAGAGATAGGAAATTGAGGGATTTGGGTATGGTTAGATGTATCAAAGATGAAACGCAAAGGGTTTTAGTCAAAGATAAGGAGATTAAGGAGAGATGGAAAGATTATTTTGATAAGCTATTTAATGGAAGTCATGCTCAGGATCTTGGAGACTTCTTCATTCCTTTTTATGAGATGAATCGTGACTTCATGCGCAAGATTCAAAAGAAAGAAATTACAGAAGCTTTGAAGAAAATGAAATCAAGAAGGGCAGTTGGCCCAGATGGTATACCTATCGAGGCTTGGAAATGCTTGGGTGAGAAAGGTTTAGAATGGCTGACAAATCTTTTTAACAAGATTTAACGGACAAATAAGATGCCTAATGAGTGGAGGAAGAGTACTTTAGTGCCTCTATATAAGAATAAGGGTTATATACAAGATTGCACAAACTATCATGGTATAAAACTCATGAGTCATACTATGAAACTTTGGGAGAGGGTGATTGAGTATAGGTTGAGGAAGATTGTCATGATATCGGAGAATCAATTTGGTTTTATGCCTGGAAGATCAACTATGGAAGCTATACATCTTCTTAGACAACTTATTGAGAGATATATAGAGAGGAACAAAGATTTGCATATGGTTTTTATTGATTTGGAAAAGGCATACGATAGAGTACCTAGGGATGTTCTCTGGTGGACAATGATGAAGACAGGTGTTTCTCTCAAGTACATTAGTATAATTAAAGATATGTACGAAGGAGTAGTAACCAATGTCCGCACTTGTGGAGGGGTGACAACCAATTTTCCTATAATGGTTGGGTTACATCAAGGATCTGCATTAAGCCCTTTCCTATTTGCTATAGTGATGGATGAGCTTACAAGATCAATTCAAGAAAATGTGTCGTGTTGTATGTTGTTTGCTGATGATATTGTTTTGATTGATGAGTCTAGAGCTGGGGTTAATGCTAAGCTAGAATTATGGAGACAGACATTGGAAGCAAGAGATTTTAAGTTGAGCAAGAGTAAGACAGAATATATGGAATGTCGGTTTAGTAAGCAACGAAGTAGTGATGGGAGTGTAGTGAAGCTTGGTGAGCAAGAAATATCGGTGGATGACTGTTTCAAATATTTGGGATCTATCATTCAAAAGTATGAAGAAATTGATGAAGATGTAAATCATAGGATAAAGGTTGGGTGGATGAAATGGAAAAGTGCAACTGGAGTGTTGTGCGATCGTAGAATGCCATTGCGGTTGAAGGGGAAAGTTTTATAGGACAACAATTAGGCCCGCTTTACTATATGGTACGGAATGTTGGGCTGCCAAGAGACATCATATTTAAAAAATGAGTGTAGCTGAGATGCGGATGCTTAGATGGATGTGTGGAAATACAATAAAAGATAAGATTTGAAACGAGGAGATACGTAAGAAGGTAGGTGTTGCATCCATTAAAAATAAGATGAGAGAGAATCGTTTACGGTGGTTTGGACATATTCGACGAAGGCCTAATAATACTCCAGTTAGAAGAATGGAGAAATGGAAAAATATATTAGTTAAAAGAGGTCGGGGTAGTCCTAAGAAGACTTGGATGGAGATGATAGGAAAGGATATGAATGCTTTGAACCTCACCGAGGACATGGCATTGGATAGAAATGATTGGAGGAGAAGGATTCATGTGGAAGACCTAGAATGATTTTCTTTTTTGGTTCATATCACCGACCCCAATTGTTTTGGGATGAAGGCGTAGTTGTTGTTGTTGGTTGAGATGACTAGTCAACACTTGTTGACTAGGCAAAATTAAGAGTCGTTGGAGGTTGGACCCCCAACAACTCCTTTTTGGTACTCATTCTTGTGTATAAATATGGGGCAAAACCCCACCATTTGTAATGCTTCTTACATTGGTTCATTATCAATAAAATTATTATTTTTTAAATCTCGTGTTAACCACTTTTGGTGGATTTGGTGTGTGAGCCCATTTCGTGGCTTTTGTGTATTCTTTTGGTGCTTTGGTGGAACTCTTTTGAGTGTCCACTTTGATGATTCGGTGAACATCTTCGGAGGAACTCGTTTTCTTAAAGTGTCTAGTGGGCAACCTAAAAACAAGGGCATAGTAGGCAGCATGATCTCATAGATGGTTTCATGTTCCTCAAAAGATAAAAATTGTGCAGACAGAATAACGTACAAGCATTTTTTTATTCTCAAACAATATTTATCATGGCATCATTTTCTGTTCCAACTCATTCAGAAACCAGTACAGGTCATCATTGTGACGATCATATAGTGTTGCTCAAGAAGAATCTATGTTTATGCTTGATTATGGATTCCAGCATAACTTTCAACCCTCCATTGTTAAGTCTGTCAAAGGCTATTCCACAAGAACTGGAAGAACTTTTCCAAAAATTTGTTTTTGTATTTTCCCTTTTCTTTTATATTAACCTACATGATGTAACCTTGTTCAGATACAGAAAACTGCAATTGACACCCATAATGCCATAAATTATGCTTCATTTCAATAAATGCTTTGCAAAATCAAGGCATAACTTAATCTTCATCAGGGCAATAACAGAAGAAGATAGCAACACCAAAACTGGGATCATTCTATTCTATAAATATTATCACCATGAACATATTGCAGTTATGAAGCTTTCCTCATCTACAATAAGTATCACCCTTAATCACTTTGATCGCCCCCCATTTTCCCTTGTAACATATTTATATATTAGCGAAATGATATTGAATCTATGGCCATTTCGATCAGCTAAAATGCTGAATGGCCTGTACAAATTTTTCTGCTACACTAGATTTCCACATACAGAGAAAAAAAATTATACTCATCTCCATAATCAAATGAATGCCAGTTTCATTCACCTATTAGATGCTTACGGTCATGTGAAGTTTTCTGCCATAATTGATTTCCACATACAAACAGAAAAATTTACACGCATCTTCACAATTCTCAAACAAAATCAACAATATGAGTAAGCATAAAAAGGATGTACACATCAAAACAAAAGTTAGACCACATTAGCAGTAGCCACATCACTCACATGCTGAGGTTCGCAATGTCATAATTGTTGTGTGGCCCACCCTCTTCATACCGTTGCAAACTTGACGAGGTTACGCAACACCGTAAAGATGAACGTGGGGCCGAATGCTGGTCTTTCTTTCTTTCACTAATGCTTGGTGAGACAAAACAATTTAATCTTGATCTTGCAGATGTACACTCTAATGGAACATCAGAACTAACTACTAACTTCTCTGATATTCTAGTAGACTGTGATTTTGGTGTTTTAGATGCAGAATTGAAAGCCTTTGTCAGCTGATCTCCACCACCAATAGGGGATGATAACTGTAAGTCATTCAGGTTGTGTTCCACAAGAACTCCAGATAACTGTATTTAAAGCAAACCCCATCAAAATTTACAACAAAAAGCCTCTGAAATCTAAGCCTATGAGAAAAATGATAAATCCATTGGAGATACATAAGTTACAGGGATTTTAGCCCAAGAAAAAATAAAAGAGTACACCAATGATAAAGCAAACGTTTCATCATCTGGGAGTTTATAAAAATGCTCCATTAGGAATTTCTCATGAACTGCAAAGGAAAACCAAGATTATCCCAGATGATATGAAATCTTTTCACATCATTGGTTAATATCACAATAATATGATTTTGAGGGTAATAAGCAATTTTTGATACAGCGCTTTATTGGAGTTGACATCGATAACAAAATATCGACATAATCTGAAAGTACTGCTGATGTCTATCAGTGTAAAATAAACCACAATTTTAGAAAGGAAAAATCTCAGAAAGTGGATCCAAGGCAAAGCAACTTCCAAGAACTGAAAAAAAAAGGAAATGAGAAAGAATGAAAAAGAATAATACTTACTAATTGAACTTTTTCACTCGCATCAAACTCGTTAAGTGCACCTGCAGAGCTGTTCACCGGCTTTATCTCATCTTGCAAACTACATAGTTCATCAAGTGAACTGCCTCTAACAACACCCGGGTCATCTTCTTTCTCAGCAGAGACCTTTAGTTTGGAGATCACTGCTTTCCTTTTATAGTAATGAGGAGACATAAAGGATTCTTCAATTGAACAAAGAGAAGATATACCATTCTGAGCATTCTCATTTTCATCTGAAAGTGGATCTGCAAGGTAGCTTTCATGTCTATGTATTGGTGAAGTACAGCCATTAATTGTTTCTTTTCCCAGTTGTGCTTCACTCTTATGTTCTTTCATAGGGGTTGTTAATAGTTCACGCTGTCGTTTCTTCAAGATAGAAGGTGGGCATATAAAGTTTTTAGCAGAACTCCTTAAAAGTACATCAGGACTTCTGGTTTGAGGAGGTGAATCCCACAATCTGAATGGTGAACAATTAACAGAGAACATCATCTGACGAATACCAAATGGGCTGTAAGCCTGTTCCAGGTCACCACCAGATGGGATGAGATCACAGTTCACTAGTGGAATTTCCAAGCTAGGAAAATGAGGAGGTTCATAGAAGAGAGATCCTGTATCTTCAGTTACCACCTGTGAAGAAGAGGTGGCCTTCAAGTCATTGGAACCAGGATTGTCCAGTTGGATATGCTTTGAAATTGGCAACCTTTTGTTTTTCTCAACATTTGGAGAATCCTTCAGCTGATTACCACCTTTAGGTGAAGTTCCAATGCCATTAGCACATACAAGAACATCATAATCAGACATAACATTTTCCAACTTGTTGTTGTTTCCAACTCCAGCAGTCAAATAATTATTATACATAATATCAGTGATGCCTGAATCAGCTGAAACACCATGATTGGAAGAGCTCCCCAGCTCATCGCAGCTAGTTGAATGATAATTGCGTAAACATGAAGCTAAAATGTTCCCAGCATCAGATGTTCTGAAGACGTATTGGCTTGCAAATGGTTCACTGCAGCCAAGAAAGCTGACACTTGCATGTCCTTCTGTGTGACTGCTTGAAGAAAAGGTCTCGACCTCAGAGAAGGTACTTCTAATATGACCATCTGATAAATTGGAGACCTTCTCATCTTGATCAGAACCCACAAGCATGTTACAAGATGATGCACCTGTGTTACGTCCCTCAGAACATGGCAATTCATTTGCATGGGCATCATTAGTGCATGGCATCCAACCATCTGAGAACTTAAAAGGATCATGCGACATCTGAACAACATCCAAGGGAACAGATTTAGGGAAGTCTTCAGAGTTCAACTTGTGAACTTCATTCACAAAATCTCCAGAATTCTGCGGCAAATTTCTTTTGCTAGTAGTAGCATTAACAGCCACTTCACTGGAGGATATATCAGACACAGTGCACACAGGTGCTCCATGAGAAAATCCATGAATCACCTTAGAATGTTGATAGACAGCATCATGCACTTCCCTTGAGTTTTTTTCACTGCCTACTTTAACATGGTCTATTGTTTCTTTTGCAACTTGGACTGAAGCTGCAGTCTTAAACTCCTGTGGACCAGAGGAGTAGCCTCCAATGGATGCTGATCCCCGACTACAGTCTGACAACTCATTAACAGCTACCTCATAATTGGAACTGTCGAATCCCAAACTGTGCTGGTTGACAAGAGAAGTTGATGAAATGCACTTTGCTGCAGATTCTGTCATAGGCAAGCTATGGAACTGATTAAGCCTGTCTGATGCCAAGTATGAATCAAGTTTCTTTTTAACAGAGCTGTTCCAATGATTCTTTATTGCATTGTCTGTCCTGAAAATGATAAAATCAAAATAGTAAATCAGTGGTTGATTCATCAATTACACTAATAAAGGAAATTTCTGGAATGGAAAACAAAAACACGCAGGTGATCGGACGACAGGCAGAAAGGGTGGCATCTGTTTAGGATTAAAACCAAAAGATCAAAGTTAATAAATGACGTACGGTAGACATGTTATAGATGCCAGATACTTGTACGTAATTACATAATACAGGTACTGTAGGTTTCTTTAATGCCAGAACATTAAATATATGCACAATTATTAGCACTTGTTATTTCCCTCAGTACCCTGTGGACATAATCCCTAATAGAGACTTTTGAGAAAAACAAAGCTGAGACAAACACCATCAGTATATCTGTTAAAATATGTAATCTCATATAATATCTCATATGTAATCTCATAGACATGTAATGTTTTATCTCCTTTTTAGTTAGGATTTTTCGTTTAATTAATTCTAGTTAAAATACAACTAGAATTAGCCAAACCAGTCCATCATTGGACTGATTTGGCCTTTACCTTTTTGACTAGTCAAAAAGGTACCTTTTTGACCAAGTCAAAAAGGTAAATCCAAAAAGAGTTGTTGGACTCCCCAACAGCTCTATTAGAGCCGTTGGAGAGTCCAACAGCTCTCTTAAGGCTTCTCTCTTACCTCTCTATAAATATGGGGCTATTCCCCTTGTAAAGACTTACTCTTGTTTTGGGTTTTTATCTCAAATCAATAAAATTGTTTATTTTTCATTTTTATACCCGTTTCGGGTTGTGTGTATTCTTAAGTTCTCTTTGTGAACCTTTGTGGTTCTTATGGTGTATCTGTGAGAACTTGTTGAGAGACATTTGTTGTAGCGTATTTTTCACTTTCTTACATGGTATCAGAGCAAGGTCGGTGGACGTGTATTGGGAAGCGTGTCATGCAACTACTCTTCAAGAAAGTGAAGTCTCTTTGAAGGAGTGCTCGTGTGTAGCCTTGAAGGGCGTGGAAGGCTACTTATTTTCGATCTTTGTGGTCAAAATATTCCTCTTCCCACTTGCTTTTCTTCTTCCCCTCTCATTCCCAAGCTTGTAAAATGGATGACAATGATAATGTCACCATTAAGTCCATAAAACTCAACGATTCAAACTATGTAACATGGGATTCAATCATGAAGCATCTTATTTGGGGAAAGGGTCTGTGGGGCTTAGTTGATGGAACCGATAAGGAACCTAAACTAACGCTCACTAAAGAAGAGGGTGGAAGAGAAGTACCTCTTTTGGAGGTGGAAAAAACTAAGGCCATCTCCACATATGAAAAGGAATGGAAAGAATGGAGAATGGGTCACGCCAAGATCATGTCTTGGCTAATTTCTAGTGTAGACATAAAGAAGTGTTCAAGTCTCGCAAAATTTGAACATGCTAATGATGCATGGGAATATCTTAAGAGAATGTATTCTCTTAAAGATATTGCTCATATATGTAACTTACAAGAAAAGGTTCGGAATATGGTTCAAGGAGAGAGAAATATTAGAGAATACTACAATAGCTTATCCGAACTATGGGAAGAGTTGGCTCTTCTTGAACCAAAGTGGCATTGTCCACAAGACATTGAGCTTCGCCAAAATCAAGTAAATGCGGAGCATTTTTTTTAATTTATAAATGGGTTGAGACCCGAATTTGAATCAACCAAGTCCGCTCTTCTACATCGGGGAAATGTTCCCTCTATTGAAGATACCATTGAAGAGCTAAGTATGGAAGAAAATAGACTCAAGAAACGAGTCGACAAAAGTGATGATGATACAGTTTTAGCTGTATCTAGACCAGGTAATCACATTCGCACATACAAACCTCCACATATTGGGAGAATAAACAATGAAAGGCAAGGAGGCGATTTTGAAAGGAGAAAAGTTATTTGTTATTATTGTCATGAACCCGGACATGTTAAAACTTACTGTCCAAAGTTGAAAAAATCTTATGAGAAGAAGGTAGCTGTTGTTGAATCAAAAGAATCAAATGAGACATCCATTGGAAACATGTCCCTGTCTCAGTTGGTGGAGGCTCTACAACCTCTTCTTAAAGGAACTTCTCCCTCAACTGGAGTTGCGATCTCTTCTGTTGGCACCTCCGATCCAAGTAAACCCCTATGGCTTATTGACTCTGGTGCTTCTTTTCACATGACACCAAATTTAAAATTACTGTCGCATTGTTATGACTCAAGTGGATCGAGTGTTTTTACTGCGGATGGAACATCCCTTGAGATAAAAGGAATAGGAAATTTCGAAAATAACTCTCAAAACTCAAAAGGATTTTGTGTTCCAAAGATTAGATATATCCCCAAACTTAATCTAAATCTCTTATCTGTTTCTCAATTAACTGATCATGGGTGTAATGTTTCCTTCTCTTCTCATGATTGTCAAGTACAGGATCACCAGTCAGGGAAGCTGATTGGGGAAGGCCATAGAGAAGGAGGCTTATATTACATGGATTTTTTGGAATTACCCAAGAAAACATTATGCTGCAATGTTCAAAAAGTAGGCTTGGATCTTTTACACCAAAGATTTGGTCACCCTTGTATATCCAAGCTTCAGTACTTTTCAAACATGGAAAAAAATTGTAATTTTGAAACTTTCACTTGTGAAAAATGTATTCTTGGAAAAATGAAACGACTAGCATTTCAAGAAAGAACTTTTGTCTCCACTCGACCACTTGAATTAATTCACTCTGATGTTTGGGGTCCTGCACCAGTTACGTCAAAATGTGGGGTTTTATACTATGTAATTTTCGTGGATGACTTTACATGATATACCTGGATTTACTTTCTCAAACACAAATTTGAAGTGTTCTCTTTTTTCCAAATATTTCATAATATGGTCAAAAATCAATTTAAGAATGACATTTCAATATTTTGCACTGATTCAGGGGGAGAATTTTTATCAACTGAATTTAAAGAATATTTGAACTCACATGGAATTTCACACCAAAAATCTTGTCCCTATACCCCTCAACAAAATGGGTTAGCTGAGAGAAAACACAGACACATTATAGAAACAACTAGAACACTACTTATCACACATCAAGTTCCTAAAGTTTTTTGGGCCGAAGCTATTTTAACTGTTGTGTATCTTATTAATAGGATGCCCTCATCCTCAATAAAGAATATTTCTCCTACTGAAAAGCTTTATAAACAAAAACCTGATTATTCTAGACTGAGGGTGTTTGGGTGCAAGTGCTTTGTTTTTACAGATAAGAATGATAAATTCTCTCCCCGTGCTATACCCTGTACTTTTTTAGGATATGCAAATAATCAAAAAGGATACAGATGTTTTGACCCTAAAAACAACAAGTTATACGTTTCAAGGAATGTATCCTTTCTAGAAAATAAAAGTTTTTTTGAAAACAAAAATTCTACTGAAATAGATGAGTATTCCTTCTTGTTGGATCTAGTTCCAAAGGATAGTGAAAGAGAAATTGATCTAGATGATCAGATGGATGTGATTGATTCTGATCCTCATAGAAATAGTCAAGATTGTATTCAATACTCTAGACGAGGAAATTTAGAAAGACAGTGTGCCCTGGATAAATACACAAGGGAACATGAATCTACCTCTTCATCTAGAAAATCCACTAGGATCTCGAGGGTTCCTGCAAAGTTTGTGTCATATCAGTCTTTTTCACCAAAACATCAAGCCTTTATTGCTCTAATTCATTCCTATGAAGAACCTCCCAGTTATGATATAGCCAAGGATCAACCAGAATGGGTCAAGGCTATGAAAGTCGAATTAGAAGCCTTAGAAAAAGCAAATACTTGGACCATTCAAAACCATCCTCCAAACAACAAGAAACCTATTGGTTGTCGCTGGGTGTACAAGGTGAAAACTAAGAGTGATGGCACTCTTGAAAGATTCAAGGCCCGGTTGGTGGCAAAAGGCTATTCTCAATAATATGGAATAGACTATGAAGAGACCTTTGCCCCAGTAGCTAGAATGATCACTGTTAGAATCCTAATAGCTCTTGCATCAATAAAGGGATGGCATATCTTTCAAATGGATGTTAAAAATGTTTTTCTAAATGGAACTTTAGCTGAAGAAGTATACATGGACCCACCACCAGGAATGAATATACCTAAAAGGAAAACACTTCGCCTAAACAAGGCTTTATATGGTCTCAAGCAAGCTCTAAAAGCTTGGTATGATAAGTTTAGTAAGGTTATGCTTGATTTTGGTTTTCGATTTTGTCTTACTGACACAGTTTTGTTTGTTAAGAATTCTGATGCAGGTATTATCATCCTTCTACTCTATGTTGACGACATGATCATCACTGGAAGTGATAAACAGGGAGTTTATGATATTAAAAAATTTCTCAAAACACATTTTGAAATGAGTGATTTGGGTTTTTTGAAATATTTTTTTGGTATAGAAGTTGCCTACTCACCTAAAGGTTACTTGCTAACTCAATCTAAGTTTGCATTAGATATTGTTGCCAGGTCAGGTATTTTAGATGAAAGACATGTTGATACTCCTGAGATTGTGAATGTCAAAATGAAGATTGATGATGGAGAGCCACTCGAGAATCCGACTCCGTATAGGCAACTTGTTGGGGCTCTATCGTATATATCTATCACAAGACCTGACATTACACATGCGGTCCATACAGCCAGTCAATTTCAACATGCTCCAACTTCTGTTCATATGAGAGCAGTTTTGCGTATTGTTAGATATATCAAAAATTCTATTTCTCGAGGATTATTTTTATCCACTTCCTCTAACTTAGAATTGCTTGCTTATACTGATGCAGATTGGGGTGGTGATCCAAATAACCGCCACTCAACTACAGGTTTTTGTGTCTTTTTAGGAAAATCCTTGGTGTCTTGGCGATGTAAGAAGCAACAAAAGGTCTCTCTCTCATCAACTGAAGCTGAATATAGGGCAATGGCTACAACTACTATGGAATTAGTCTGGCTTCGACGTCTACTTTCCGATATGGGAGTTGAAAGTCCAAAAGCATCAAATCTGTGTTGTGACAACAAGAGCTCTATCTATATTGCAAGCAATCGGACATTTCATGAACGCACCAAGCATATATAAATGGATTGCCATTATGTTCGAGAGGAATTTTTGCGTGGCACCATCAATCTTCCCTATGTTGCTTCAGAATATCAGCTGGCCGATTTCTTCACCAAGCCTCTCGCTGCTCCTAGGTTTCACTTTCTCTTAGGCAAACTTTCGGTTATCCAACCGTAAGTTTGAGGAGGAGTGTTAAAATATGTAATCTCATAGACATGTAATGTTTTATCTCCTTTCTAGTTAGGATTTTTCGTTTAATTAATTCTAGTTAAAATACAACTAGAATTAGCCAAACCAGTCCATCATTGGACTGATTTGGCCTTTACCTTTTTGACTAGTCAAAAAGGTACCTTTTTGACCAAGTCAAAAAGGTAAATCCAAAAAGAGTTATTGGACTCCCCAACAGCTCTATTAGAGCCGTTGGAGAGTCCAACAGCTCTCTTAAGGCTTATCTCTACCTCTCTATAAATATGGGGCTATTCCCCTTGTAAAGACTTACTCTTGTTTTGGGTTTTTATCTCAAATCAATAAAATTTTTATTTTTCATTTTTATACCCATTTCGGGTTGTGTGTATTCTTAAGTTCTCTTTGTGAACCTTTGTGGTTCTTATGGTGTATTTGTGAGAACGTGTTGAGAGACATTTGTTGTAGCGTATTTTTCACTTTCTTACAATATCATGCCAACCAAATGCCAGCTTATACAAAGCATGCCCTTGTCATGGGCATAGTAAATTATGAGACTGTTGACAAAATCAAAGCTTTGACAAACGTTATCAACTTTATGTCATAAAAATGGATAACTATTAACCCAAACAACAGGTAAAGGGTTTCATTTGGATTAGGTCAGCTCTGATAGTAGCCTGAGTCCTGACATGAGTACCAATACCATACACATCATACTTTGCTGACACAAGTATGGAAACCTTCCTTAATTACCATGTTACGGTCTATTTACTGAATCTGTCATTATATGGCATTAACACAATATAATTTATTTACTAAGGGCATGTTTGGTTGCATCTCATGTGATTTGGAACCACATGTAATTTGGAGATATGATTCCAAAACACAAGGTGGAGTATGTAACTTGGAATCACATCAGATGTGAGTAAATTCACCCCAATTGTGATTTCAAATCACATTTTCATTTTTTTCACACTTGTTTGCATGTTAGGAAGGGGCAAATGAGAATCCTTTTCTCACAACAGTTAGAGAAGGATTCTCATCTGAGCCAACCAAAATGCCCTAAAGCATTGTAATTTTATCAAACATAACATGCTCTACTATTGTCAAGACATTTTGAGCAACACAGATATTCATTTTGTACCAAGCATCATTTTTCATCACTAGTTGCTTTGACCAACTTTTAGTTTTGAAAACAGCTTGGGAATTGCACTTTATTTAGCTTGCATCTCTAGTTCCTTAGAACTTCTATTAAAACTGCTAAAGCCTCAGCACATTCTCGAGAAAGAAATGAATCAACAAAACTTGGTCCACTCAAAAAGCTTGTTTTGTCCTTAAAAAAAGAAACATATCTTTGGTGCATCCTGTGTATAAAAGCACCGATGAACTCAAGAACCAAATATGTATCTAATATATTATTGTATACCAGAAATATCAACATAACTGCCTATGAACATAAACATGAAAAACAACCATTGAACATAATACACTGTTGGTCTCCATCATCTACTAATGATCTCGAGTGTGGTCCTTTGCAACATAAAGTCAATCATACTCTGATTCCCTAGTGATGTAAATGAGAAGCTTGTCAGTTTCGCAACTGATTTGCAAATGCTGCCATGAACCTCAAAAACTTGCTACATGGTGATTCGCTAAAATGAAACATGAAAAGCAGAATGTATGTGGATCAATATTTTCTTAAGGATTTTGTAATGAATGCAGATGAGGATATCAATAAATTTTGATCTTTTTAAATGGCATTCTCAGAGCCACGTGGATGACCTTCCAGGTAAAAATTTGGCTAACTCTGCCCATTTGTTCCCATAAATTTGATGAGCATGGATAAGTGCCAGTTCTTCTTCTTCAGTCCATGCTTCCCTGTTTATGGTTGGATTCAGGTGATTGTGCCATCTGCAAATAAGTTTCTGTTATCAGACACATGCATTGAAGATTCATGGCCCAAATATACCAACAAGACTAAATGAGAAGGAACAGAATTCTCAAAATTTGTCAATTTATGCATGTGTGTGTAAGAAAATGAATTACAAACCAAATAAGAAACACAGAGATCTCAGTAGAAGCAGAATATTGAAAATTTGCTTTTCTGGAACACCGGAAACTCCATCTGTAATTGCAGAGGCAGATCTTAAACCCAAAATGCCTACATAATTTAATCTGTTGTTAAGATATATATATATCTGTTATTGTAATAGGGATTACCCATTAGGGGTATTTATGTAAATTACCTCAATGTAATAAGCTGTGTCAATTAGGGGCACAACAGTTTTTTTATTTGTTTGTTTTTTATTTATTTAATACATGTGCTTTAATCATAGCTAAAGGGCAACAACTATATTTATAAAAACTATATTTATAGCTGTTGGGGGCTGGTCCAACAGCTAGTTGGACCAGCCCATGTGCAGTGTGTTGTGCCTATTTAAAGGCACCTTCTCCCCTTGTAAAGTTAATGCTTTCACTAAGCATTTTGCATAATAAAAAATATTATTTTTTATGTTCTTGGCCCTTGAGTGGCCACTTGTGAGTGTTCTTAGTGATTGACCCATAAGAAGTCATTGCTCTTATAAATTGTTTTTGCCCATAAGAGGCACCTCTTGTATACTTTTTTGTGTTTCATTACATAGTATCAGAGCTTTGGTGCTCTATTATTGTAAGCTACATTGGAAGGCTTCTTGGTGGACAGTGAGGATCGAAGGAGCATCGGTTTGTTATCTTGGGAAGCATGCCACATCAACTGTCTTCCTTCTATCTATCTTTTTATTTTTCTCTCCTCTCTTTGTGTATTCATGGAGAATGAACGGGAAGTGATCGTCACCATGCCCGTGAGACTAAACTACACCAATTATGTGATATGGGCATCCATAGTCAAGCACAAAATTTGGGAAAAAGGTATATGGGGCTTGGTGGATGGATCCGTGAAAGAACCAAAGCTAGTTCTTTCTAATAATGAAAATGTCAAAGAAGTTGTGGTAGAAGGAGATGAGATGAACAAGGTTGTTGCCGATTATGAGAAAAAATGGGAGTGGAAAATTGACCATTCCAAAATTATAGGATGGCTCATTAACAGTGAACATCAAAAAATGTTTTAGCTTAACAAAGTTCAAAAAAGCTAGTGATGCTTGGAAATATCTCCAAGATATGTATTCTTTAAAGGAAAGTGCATATATGTAATCTTCAAAAGAAAGCACCAACTATGACCCAAGGAGAGATGAGCATTAGAGAATACTACAATGTTCTCTCTCATTTTGGATGAGTTGGCTCTTTTAGAACCTAAGTGGCATTGTCCAATTGATATTGATCTCTGAGAAAAACAAATTAAAGTGTAGCACTTTTATCATTTTGTAAATGAGCTTAGGCCCGAATTTGAAGGGATCAAATCTGCCCTTCTTGATAGAGGAGGAGTTCCCTCCATATTAGAAACTCTTGAAGAGTTAGGAAGGAAAATTGGTTGAAAAAACATTCCTCTACCAAAGACGAAGAATATGGTTTTGCTATGTCAAGACCCGAAAATCACGCAAGGACATACAAACCTTCTCATTTTGGAAGAAGTAAAAATGAGTAGAAGTATGAGCCCAAGAAGAAGATCATTTGTTATTATTGCAATGAACGGGTCACATCAAGTCATTTTGTCCAAAGAAGAGAAGAAAAGAGCAAAGAAATAAAAAGAAGGTGGCTTCTGTAGGACAACTTATGAAAGAAATAGTGTAAATGAAAGCTCCAAAAAAGCATTGGAACGATGTCACTAGCTCAACTAATGGACGCTCTACAACCTATGTTCAAGAACCAAAGCTCTTCCTTCTCCGGTACAGCGATATAATCATGCATTGATCCTGGTAAAGCTTCCTAGATTCTTGATTCCGGTGCTTCTTTTCATATGACTCCAAATTAGTCGATTTTATCTTAATTTCATATTTATCCAAATGATTCTTATGTGTCTACCGCTGATAGAACATCTTTAAAAATTAAAAGTTTTGGAACTTTGCAAAAACATCAAACATTTTATGTACCAAAAATTAAAATAGTACCAAAACTAAATTTAAATATTTTATCCGTCTCTCAAATTGCAGACCATGATTGCAAAATATCCTTTTCATCTAGTGATTGTCGTCTGTAGGATCTCCATACCGGGAAACCGATTGGGGGAGGCCATAGAAATGGAGATCTTTACGTTATGGACAATCTTTAGCTATCTAAACCTAACTTTTGTAATTTTGTGGAGAAAAGGGATGTAGAAAATTGGCATAGAAGACTAGGACATCCTAGCATATCAAAAATGTGTTTATTCCATTCTTGGCAAACTATAATGAAAAGGATTTATTCTGTGAAGATTGTATTCATGGTAAAATAAAATCCTTGCCTTTTGGCCCTTGCAATTTTGTATCCAAAGAATCATTTGAGTTAATACATTTGGATGTATGGGGATCGGCTCCGGGAGTGTCCAAAGGAGGAGTATCATATTATGATGATTATAGTAGACATACATGGATATATTTTCTTAAACACAAATCCAAAGTATTTGATTGTTTTCAAAAATTTCATCACTATGCTAAAACTCAATTTAAGGCTAATATCAAAAATTTTAGACCCGATTCCGAATGAGAGTTTTTATCAAAGGAATTCAAAAACTATCTTGATCTTCATGAGATTATTCATCAAAAATCTTGTCCCTATACACCTTAACAAAATAGTTTCACCGAAAGAAAATATAGACATTATTGAGAGCACTGGAACTCCTATTTTGTCTAAAAATATTCCAAAAGTTTTTTGGGCTGAAGCCGCTCTTACGGCGGTTTACCTAATTAATAGAATACTATAAAAAATGTCTTTCCTATTGAAAAACTATTTAAAACTCTTCCCGATTATATGAGACTAAGAGTTTTTAGTTGCAAATGTTTCATTCTTACTAACAAAGTTGATAAACTTTCTGCTAAAGGACTTCCTTGCATTTTTTTGGACTATGGAGAAAATAAAAAAGGATATAGATGTTTAAATATAGAAAATAACAAGTTATATGTTTCAAGAAATGTTGTTTTCCTTGAAAACGAGTGTGGTTTTGATAAAGATAAAGATAAAGAACATTGTGATTATTCTTTTCTTTTTTATCTTCTTGTTAATGAACATGATAAAAGTATGATAAATGATAGTATTCATGAGAACAATGATGTTGATATGCATGAGAGTGACAATGAGGACACTCGTGATGTACATGAGAATATGAGTGAGAGATCTAATGATATAGATTAATCTCATAGTGACATTCAAACTTATACTCATTGCACCAAAGATCATCAACCATGTGCCTTAGAAAGATATACCCAAGACCAAGACATAGATTCCTCTAGTGTAGAAAATTCAAGAGGATTTCCAAAGCACCTAGCAGTTTTGTTTTCTATGATTCTTTTGAACCTAATTATAGGACTTGTCTTATGACCATACATTCTTACGTAGAACCCTCATCTTACAAAGAAGCTAAAAAACATCAAGAATGAATTAGAGCTATAAATGATGAATTAGAAGCTTTAGAAAATGCTTGCACTTGAGAAATTCAAACTTTACCCAAAGAAAAGAAAACCATAGGGTGTAGATGGGTTTATAAGGTTAAGACCAAGATTGATGAGATATTACAAAGGTATAAAGCTAGACTGGTAGCAAAAGGGTATAGTCAAGAATACTGAATAGATTATGATGAAACTTTTGCCCTAGTAGCTCGTATGACCATAGTTAGAACCTTAATCACCATAGCCTTTATTAGAAAATGGCATATTTTTCAAATGGATGTCAAAAATGCTTTTTTGAATGAAAACCTTAATGAAAAAGTCTATATGGATCATCTCCCTGGTCTAAGTCTGGCACACAGAGAAGTCCTTCATTTGCGAAAAGCCCTGTATGGTCTGAAGCAAGCACCTAAGGTTTGCTATGATCGGTTTGTTAGATAGTATTAGAGAGATCGGATTTTGGATCCATATCCAGACCCGATATGTATATGGCATTATTGTAATTATTGTAAAGAGCATTATATATATTAAAAGACGTCACCCAGATAAGGTGAAACGTCCTGTTATCTTTCACAACTTTTCTTTTGTGCTTTTCTTCTTTCTTGTCTATGTTGTGCAGGGACAGATCTCCATGAAATCTCACATGGTATCAAAGCAATCATAAGAGGTAACCCTCATCGATTCGGGCTGCAGATCTCTCATCTCCTTTCGATTTCTTCTTTTCTTTCTCAGATCTGCAGATTTTTCTCTTTTTCTTTTATCAAATCTGTCAATCAGATTCTATATTTCAAATTCAAATTTTTTGCTAGATCTGATATTGATCAAGTCGATCTCAAAAAACATCTCCTTTTATATTTTTCTTTATCAAATTCCAAAAAAAAGGGGGAAAGAAAGTCTTGTCAGGTCACGTCAGATCTGATTTTCTGTCAGATCACGTTAGGTCTGATTCTCTGTCAGATCACGGCAAATCTGATTTCAGCTTCTTATAGAGTTCTGCTTGTTTTCCTCCTAATTAGACCTATTTTCTTCATTCACTTTTCAGTTTCCTAATTCCAAAATCCTCTTTTTCTTCTCTGACCAGATCAGATGTGATGTGATTCTGAATTTTTATCAACATGCTAGATCTGGTTGTCGTCCTCGTCATTTCACGACAAATCTGGTTGTCAACCTTCATATCTCATGTTAGATCAGATCTGACATGATTTTGGTTTTCACCATCACGCCAGATCAGATATGCCGTGTATCCTCCCTATAAAAAAATGGATTGATCTTAATATACATATAATCCTTATTCTTATATGTATATGTCATCAATTATTGGATTTTTTCTGTGCATCACTATCACCAGAGATCATTCTTTAATTGCTTTCTGATTTATCGTCTCCAAAAAAAAAAGGAAACCAAAATTTTGTCACACAAAGCGCAGACTATCTGTTTTGTCAGTCAATCTTATTTCTTTTCTTTCATCTATTTTTTGATGGCCGCAATCAATACTTCTTTTCTCAGTCACCTAGTCACTGAAAAACTTGATTCTTCCAATTTCATTACCTGGAAGAAACAAATCATTCATTTTCTCAACAGTCATGATCTGATGGGGCACCTTGATGGGTCAATCTCGGTACCCTTAGAGTTTGTTCCTAAAACAATTTCAAAACAGGATAAAAGTGCAGGAAAAGTTTTCAAAGACATAATAAAAAATCTAGATTTTACCATGTGGCACAGAAATGACCAGTCAACTGTAGCTTTCATCACAATCACTCTCTCTCGTGAAGTTCTTCACATCCCATCTGGAGTTCTAGCAAAGGAGTTATGGGATATTTTGCATAAATGGTATAAAGAGATTTCTATTCCCAGGATTTGCCGGTTGAAGGCACAATTCGTAGATCTAAAAAGGGGAGATTCACATATTGCTGAATATCTCAACAAGATCAAGGTTTTAGTGGATCAGCTTGCAGCCATAGGCTCTCTGTTATCAGATGAGGATATATGTTCTAAAACTATTAGAGGCATTAGGCAAGAATATAATATATTTATCATAGTTTATACTAGTACAGTTCATCGTCCTCGTTTTGATCGACTGCGCACTATGTTGCTAGAACACAAAGCGACGTTTAATATGTCATCTAAATTTCCAAAGGACGAAGTGAGTCATGATGTAATGATTGCAACACATTCCTTCAACACCTCTCGAGGAAGAGGATGCGGTCGTGGCCGCAATTCTGGTGGTCGTGGTATACTTCTTATTCCCTCTTCATCTACTAATCAAGTGAATTTGGTATGTCAGATGTGTGGAAGAAAGGGTCTGTCATACGTGTTCCAACTGCTATTGGCGATATATTCCTACTTATCAGCCACCCACGGTACTGATTCTCGCTTGCTTTAGGGCTCTTGCAGTTGCTGCCCCAACATTCACATCATCTAGATCAGGTTCACGTGCTCCGACGAATTTTGTTCAAGCTCCTCTCAGTACTTATCCTTCCTCAGTCACAAGTTCTCATGGCTCAGATACACTTAGTGCTGGTTTTGGTCGGTTGAACTTTCAACATAACCATAATCCTGTTAGGAATTCATAAGCTGCCAACATGCACTTTCAATCTCCAGTTGGACCTTCTTCAAGCACTCACTCACAAGGTTGGATTATGGACTCAAGGGATGCACACCACGTAACAGGAGATTCAGGTAAACTCTCTCATCATGAACCTTATTCGTGGTAATGGGAGTATGATTACAGGAGATGGAAAACACCACCATATTACTCACATAGGTATTGTTGTCTTCCCTACTAGTAAAGGGTTTCTTCCATTGTCCAATACTTTTCTAGTGCCTAACATTCAAAAAAATCTTGCATATGTATCTCAACTTTATCGTAATACTAATTTTCATGTTTCCTTTTCTCCGTCTTTTGTTTTTGTGAAGGGCATTCACACGAATCAGACACTCGTTGAGGGACAAAGGTGCAGAAACTTATGTCCTAAACGAAGCTCCACAGTCTTCTTCGTCGTTAGCCAGTTATTCGTTCTATGCATCGTCAAGTCCAGGAGTTCATCTGCAAGTTAATGTTTGGCATCGTAGATTATGTCATTGCAATTCAAGTTTTCTTGATATTTTATGTAATAAAGGTTTGATTGATGTTCGAGAAAGAAATTATTCTTCTTGTGTTAGTTATCGTATTTGTAAAAGTCATGAACTTTCATTCTCAAGATCTAATAAAGGAGCTTCTTTTCTTTTTGAATTGATTCATTCTGATGTTTGGAATCCATCCCCGGTCATGTCTTCATCCAAATCCAAATATTATGTGATCTTCGTAGATGATTTTACTTGTTTCACTTGGATATATTTCCAAAAATTTAAGGACCAAGTTCTAAATGTCTTTCGTAGAATCAAATTATATGTTGAAACTCAATTTTCTCAAAAAATCTTAACCTTACAGAGTGATGGTGGTGGTGAGTTCATGTTCACTCAGTTCACACAATTTTTACTTGATAATGGCATTCAACGTGAGTTGAGTTGTTCAAGGACCTCCCAACAAAATGGTGTGGCTAAACGGAAACATAGTCATGTTGTGGAGACCGCCTTGACCATGATGTATATTGCTAATCTCAAGCCTTACCATTGGTCGGAGGCCTTCCACACAGTACGGATTCTATCCCAATTATTCTTGGTTACGTGTGTATGGATGTCGATGCTTTGTCCATATTGATGGTATGATGCGGAACAAATTATCTCCCAAAGCCACCATGTGTCAATTCATTAGGTATAACGAAGAGTACATGGGATATAGATGCTTTGATCATGCTGCCAATAAGGTTCTTATCTCTCGACATGTTTTTAATGAAGTTGTTTGTGGGGCTGCCTCCTCTGAAATCCTTAAAAGTTCGTTGCATTCTTTTTTGTCATCATCTACAAAGTTGCTGCCCATAATACCCCACCAGCACATGAACAACAGCCTCATTTTCAATTCTTTAAAAAGGTCTATAGCAGACAAGGTGGACAGTAGTCTGGAATATGCAACAAATCACCTGACGAACTACTTCAGCCCAGTATTTCCACTGCTGATCATGTAATACCCGTGAATTTTATCCGATAAATAAACTTGAATTTTATGTTCTTGAACTGAATATCAGATAATTTTTATTATTGTATGTGTTAATTGTATTTAGATATCGGATATTCTATTTGGATCTTCAATGTTGGAACCTTTATACCCTGTTCAGAACTTCGATTGTTCCATTTGAATCTTAGTTAACAGATCTCAAACATTTTAAGTGGATAACCAATAAGGAATTTTAAGCAAATGGATTGGATCTTTGATATTGGATCCTCCCTATCAGGGTCATATTGGATATTGGATCCAGGACAAATGGAGTTGATCCACGATGTTAAAACCGGATTTTAGTGAGGAAAATTTCAATATCGGATCTATAACACTTTCATGGGATCCGTAGTAGCTTATGCGAAGTTTAGACCCACAATATTTCTTTTGGATCCTGGACCTCGGAGATTCTAATGTTGTATGGATCTAATTAAAATTTTAATGTTGGATCTATAATAGATTGTTGGAATCCACGATTCGGATCCGGGACCCATATCAATTCGGGTCCATATATATATATATATATATATATATATATATATATATATATATATATATATATATATATATATATATATATAACCACCCTCACCGGAGTCGGCGGCCCTCCTTCCGCAACAGCAACTTATGAGCGCCCAAACAGGTAGGATTCTTGTATCTCTTCTTGCTGGGTATTGAATTAGTCTGGGTGTGATTGGGTTGGTCAGGGAGAAACCCTGTGGTTGGCATGCACCGAGTGTCTGATGAGATTCTTGGCTGCCGGAAAAGCCTAAGTCTCGTATTTGGGTGGGTTCTTGCCAAACCCTAACTCGGCAATATCCGATCCCATCGATTTGTGGGTTCTTGCATAACCCTAACCTGGAAAATCCCAAATCCGATCGATTTGGAGTTTCGGCTGGATCGCCCCAACCGTGGGGTTTCCGATTTCTTGTATTTGATAACCTCAGATTTGGGGGTTTGATTCTTGGGGGTTAGATGACATAATTTAGGGGTGTTCATTCCAGTATTTGGGTGGAGGAAACATTGAAATTTTTGTATGCTTTATCATGCTGATGAAATCCCTGTTGATTGATCATGTTAGTCTTATCACATAACACATACCCTGTCGATATGAGTTCGGTTGGTCGATATCATGTTAGTTTTATTCGGTAACACATTTCATCATTAGGTTAATTCTTGGTTAGCCGAATGTGCCGGTTTCATTTTCAACGTATAGCTTACTTATAGTAAATTTTGTTAACTGATTCTTGCGTCTGTTCATTTTGAGAATATAAACATGTTAAATTAATTTCTGCTAACCGATCACGATTGTTTCACTTGTAAAATATGGCATCCTTATGCTCAATTCAGGTCAATAGAATGGTGTACAATTCGACCAGCCTCGCGAACTGACTTTATTGATAGTTTCTGATCTGCATATCCTTGACAAAAGTATATATTATGACTTGAGTTTGAAATGCCTCATTGGTTGGTTAAATTGATTTGAGGATTATAAACTAAACACTTCTAGGTCTTTATAAATACATATGATGTTAAAACTCTGTATCGGATTTTGGAATTGACTTAGGCTCTTATGCATTTAAATGACTATACATTCAGATAGTGGTTCTGTGATTATACCACATGGCTTTCAAGAAAACTAGAATCTGGTTCGCCTGATTTCAAGGTTGAAACAACAGATCAGACTTTGTAATATGTTTAAACAGTGAATTGCATTCGCCAGGCTTCTCTGGTGTCGGGACAGATCTACATCTGCTTAAACTGTTTTTTTTTTCTGTCAGAAAATGTATTATTTGAACTGCTGGAATGTGGTATGATAGTTGTGTTGAGGAATGGGGTTTTTAAATTGGTTTCACACATACGATGGAGTATATAGTGATATATGGATATGTGATTTGCCTAAGAGGGCAATATATGAATGAGTTACCCGACGTGGGTACTTGAGTTATTGGTTTGCGTGCTATGATGATAAGAATGATAAAAACCTATTTGTAATTATGGTGTGCTAAGTGAGCCTCTGAAAATGTAGACTTCTCTCAATTGTTGATTCATGTAAAATGGTCATACTAGCCATACTATTGTTGGATCTCAAAGGAGGATCATGTTAATCTATTTTGTTGTTTCATCATAGGATTCTGAAAAATTTAGTTTAACTAGCCCTATATGTGATATCAGTGATCTCTGTTAAATGAAATCTATAGGTTCACAACATCATGTGATAGGATTAGGAATCAACATGCTTATTTTATGGGATTGTTAAAATTGTTTGGAAACGGATTGAAACATTTGCTATTTCTAAATATACATACCTGGTAATCTGTTGTGGGAGAAACCTTGGAAGCAAGTATACATGAGAATCTAGTTGGATTCATGTTAAGTTGAAATTTAAGTTAATATTTACAGGCATATTCAGTTGATATGCAAATTCCTATTTAGATGCTTATAGGTGGATGCTCGGGTCCATATGAAGTTGCATATTAGTTAGATGCTCAATGCCTATGTAACTGCATAGTAAGTGTATGTTCAATTTCGTACAAAGCTGCATATCAAGTTCATATTCAATGCAAACTTACTTGCATATTAGGTTGTTATTCACTGTTACATGAAGCTGTATATTAAGCTAATGCTCAAATGCTTATTTAGCTGAATGGTAAAATGATATTCAATTTTATATACTAAGCTGCATAATTTAGCATGTTCAATTGCATATTCCTTAAAATAGGCAAAATGCCATTAAGTATATATCATCTAGAAGGTGCAAATGGCCATGAAGATGTTTATTCTCCAATGTTCATATGCATGTTAAACTGTATATATTTTTCTGAAATACTATTGCCTAACACTACATATTTGCTGAAAGTATTAAATGCCAACTAAGCTATATATCTTGTGGAATGTTCAAATGAGAAGGTGTTTGGAAAAATGTATATAGTGTATTACCAAATCTCTAAGATTACCTTGCATGCTCAATAGGGGACACCAAGAGTGTCTTTGCTTGTTGGCAGAGCTTTTAATGCATGCCACCCTTTTTATACATGGAGGCGTTGTGGCAATTTTTCTATTAAAGAATAAATAAATAATAATAATGATGATGAATGATGATTTGATAACCGAACCTATGGGTCGGTTTGTTATGGACATATGAATGTCAAGCGAATGTATTGAGGGTCAGGCATAGACCATCGAAGTTATGATGTGAATCCACATGGAAAAAGAAAATATAATATGGTTGCCCGACTGGTTTAAAGGCATCGGGGCATTCGTGCTTGACTGGTTTAAAGGCACCGAAGCACTTTGGGTGGGTTATGGAATCAATATGACAAAGGTTTGGGAGTGGTTTATACAGCTTGGTAAAATGACTAAGGTTGGGAATTTTACTGCTATGATAGTAGAAGGAAGTTGGGGAAATGCCCCATACTTCGGGAACATAATTAAATGAAAAGATTAACCCACTCAGATTCGGGCTTACCTTGGAGAGGGTAGGTGGTACAAAACTCCGGGGACATGTGTTTATCTGTTTCGAGCTAAAGTGACTCGATGGTCCTCAGTCCTCGGAGTTGGGGGGGGGGGGACCCGGACTACCAATATGTCCTAGGTGGTAGCTCTTTGTTCTTCTGCAGAAGTTAGGGATGCATCATGTTTTTGGTTTTGGCCTTTGGGAGGTTCTCTCGGTCACTGGCCGCTCCCTTAGGATTTCAGTCACAGTTATAATGTTCGGGTTAATAAAACAACTTTGAATAATATACCTCCGAACGTTCTCTTCTGTGATGGTTGCCTTGGCCCGTGTGTACCCGCGGGATAAGATAATATAAACACTATTTAGAACAGTTAGGTATCACAGTGAGTGAAGTTACTCAAGGGACATGTGCATATTCTTTCAGCATGCTCTATATTTTGAAATTTAAATGAACTGAAATCCTGAAATGGGTAAATATGAGATGATTGAACTATTACATGAAAGTTATGTATGTTATTGTTATTGTTGTTGCATAACTTAACTCACTTGCTTATTAATGTTGCATACCATGTACTACCTGCTCACGTATATGACTGTTGATTACTGTTGTTGCTTTACGTGCTATTGTATATACTAAAGATTTACACTTGACACCCACATCATATACTAGACTCATGATGTACTTGCATTAAGAGTTACAGTTTTCCTACTTAGACGTGGTAGTCTAATTCCAATCAATTTACTATTTTTTTCAGGTAAAGAATATGGTTTATGAGCGGCTGCAGGATGAGGCATCGGATCGAGGTTTTTGGATTTATTGTTCCAGGAATCGCTTGGGTTTATTGTAATTTTTAACTGTTCATATAAATTATAACTCTGTTAATTTTCATTGATAAATGGAATGAGATAAATGTGTTGCGTTTTCTCTCCACCGTAATGTCTCGAAATACTTAACCCTATATTATTTCTTGTTTCCGCTGTTATATATAAAAAAAAAATCTTCAAATTTTGGGTTAAAATTTTGGGGCGTTACAGATCAAATTATAGAGCCCTCCAATAGTGCAGCAGAAATTAGTAGCTCCAATCAGCCCTCTAGTTGTTTTTCATCTCAGCTGTCCAATAATGCAGCAGAAGTTAGTTCCGTTCAGCAACAAAGTTTCGTTCAGCAGCAGTCATGCCCGACTCGCATGCCCAGCAGGGTACGCCATCCTCCTGACAAATGGGTCTGTTATGAATCCTTCTCTCTGGACTTTCAGGTATATGCTGCCTCGCTTTTTGATTTTCAAGAACCTTAGTCTTTTGTTCAAGCTCGTCGTCATTTCCGATGGACTGATGCTATGAATGAAGAAATTGTAGCCCTTCATGAGTGCAATACATGGGAAATAGTTCCTCGACCAATAAATAAAAACGTGGTAGGTTGTCGTTTGGGATACAAAATTAAATGCAAATCTGATAGTAGCATTGAATGCTTTAAAGCCAGGTTGGTAGCTAAAGATTATACTCAGGAACATGGACTCGATTTTGATGAAACCTTTTTGCCCAGTTGTTCGCATGAGAACGATTCGTATTGTTTTGTCTCTAGCTGTATCCAATAGATGGGATTTATTCCAGTTAGACGTTAAAAATGCATTCCTTCATGGCGATTTGTGTGAAAAAGTATATAGGAAGCATCCTCTAGGCTATTCTGAGGGAGATGCTCACAGCATTGTTCTCAGACTCAAAAAGGCTATATATGGCTTAAAACAGGCTTCACAAGCTTCACGGACATGGTTTGATACATTCAGTAATATTGTTCATTCTCTTGGTTTTGAGAGCAGTCATTGTGATTATTTCCTATTTGTGCATCTTGACAAATTTGCAATCACAATTATCTTGGTTTATGTGGATGATATAGTCATCACAGGAACAGTCATGCCAAGATTAGTCAGTTGTAATCTATTCTTCATAGTCGATTTCATATGAAAGATCTGGGCCCTCTTCGATTCTTCTTGGGTGTGCAGGTGCATCAACAATCAGATCGTCTTACTCTTTCGAAGCAAAAGTATGCTAAAGGCATACTATATCGCAGTGGAATGCTGGCATGCAAACCTGTCTTCACTCCCATGCTATTCCCACTCAGTTGGGTCATGGTTCTTCGGATGATGCTGATTTTTCCGAACCTGAAAAATATTGAATCATTGTTGGTGCCTTACAGTACCTTACCTTCGCGCGTCCATATTTATCTTTTTCAATGAACCAGGTATCTCAATTTATACATAAACCTCAAATGTGTCGCATGAAAGAGGTAAAAAAATTTATTAGATATATTAAAGGCACTCTTTCATATGGCCTCATTTATCTTCGCCCTTCTTCGATGAGCCCTCATGTCTCTGTCAAGGTTATAGCTTATTCTGATGCGGATTGGGCCCGTGATCCTCTCACAAAGTGTTCGGTGACTGGTTATGGTGTTTATTTGGGAAGGTACCTGGTCTCTTGGGCTAGTCGAAAGCAAAAAATTGTTGCCCACTCTAGTACAGAGGTAGAATATCGAGCTATGGCAGTTGTTACGGTGGAAGTTGCTTGGGTTAAGCACATATTATTCAGTTTACGCCAACATATATTGAGCACGCTACTCTATTGTAATAATAGAAGTGGGATTGCTATCTCTACTAATCCAGTTCAGCATGGTAAGATGAAACATGTCGAGATTGATCAACATTTTGTTTAGGAAAAGGTTGAAGCCAAAGAAATTCAGCCTGGCTTTATTCATGGAGATGACCAAGTGGTTGATCTTTTCACCAAAGATCTTACAATTCGCCGTCATTGGAAGCTAAAATCCAAACTGTCCATGGTCATCGACCATGCTCAGTTTGAGGGGACATGTTAGAATAGAATAGTATTAGAGAGATCAGGTTTTGGATCCATATCCAGACCCGATATGTATATGGCATTATTGTAATTATTGTGAAGAGCATTACATATATCAAAAGACGTCACCTAGTTAGGGTGAAATGTCCTGTTATCTTTCACAGCTTTTCTTTTGTGATTTTCTTCTTTATTGTCTATTTTATGCAGGGACAGATATCCAAGAAATCTCACACGATTTAGTAGTGTGATGATTCAATTGGGTTTTAAGTCATGTTTTACTGATACTGCGTTGTTTGTTAAGTCTTCTCACGCAGGGATTGTAATTCTACTTCTCTACGTGGATGATATGATCATTACTGGAAGTGAGCAACAAGGAGTTAGTCATATCAAGAATGTTCTCAAAAACAAATTTGATATGACAGATCTTGGTTTCCTTAGATATTTTCTGGGAATTGAAGTTGCTTACTCCCCACATGGGTATTTTTTGTATCAAACTAAGTACACAACAGAGATAATAGAAAGAAAGATCAAGCCTCACTCAGGAAAAGTGAGTTGATACACCAGAGGTCATCCATGCTAAAATGAAGAAAGATGATGGAGAATCCCTGGAAGATCCAACTCTGTACTGCAAAATGATTGGCGCTTTGACTTATCTTTTCATTACTCGTCCTGATATTACTCATGTTATTCATACTACTAGTCAATTTCAACATTCTCCCACTACAGTACATATGAGTGTTGTAATGAGGATAGTGTTAAGTTAATATATATATATATATATATATATTATTGATGTAATAGGTAAATATCATCTAGAGGTATTTTCATCATTTTACTCATGTAATAGTAACGTTCATTAGAAACAGTTTTTCTCTTATTTATTTATTTTTATCTTTATTTTTTTGTTTTTTTTGTAAAGAGCATGGGCTCAATGGTCAAAAGACCATAGATTCATTGGGAGCTCCCAATGACTCTATTGGAAGCTCCCCAATAGAGCCTTATGTTCTCCCTTTGTGTATATATAGGGGTTGAACCCCTTGAAAGATTTCCAATGTTCTCGTCCTTCCCTGCGTGAAAGCTGAGAAATAAGAGAGAGATAGAGAGGGAGAGAGAAACTGCAAAGAAAACCGATACCCACTATGTTTCATAGGGTCGGCTGTTGTATTAACCTCTTTATAATAACATACTATTACAGTGATTAGGGTACAAAAGTACCCTTATTACAAAAGAATAAATTACATCGTACCATTAATGAGAAGGTAATGATCACGGGTCTGGATCTCCAGATCTGTGACCCGTAACAAGGGGAATACATTTCTTTTCACCCTCCCTCAAGTTGTGCATGATCTTGGACCATGAACAACTTGCCTTTTAACATCCAAAATTTGTCTTTTGTCAATCCTTTTGTAAATATATCTGCCACTTGATTTGTAGTTCGTACAAATTCAGGCTCAATCTCTTTCTCTTCTACCTTTTGTCTCACAAAATGCTGATCTATTTCAATATGTTTGGCACGACTGTGATGGATTGGATTAAAAGACATACTAATGGCACTCTGGTTGTCACACAAAAGAAGTGATCGAGAGATCGATTCTCTTATTTCTGTCAGTAAGTGTCTAATCCAAGTAGCTTCAGCAGTGGTGGCTGCCATTGACCTGTATTCAGCCTCTGTACTGGATCTGGCAACATCCTTTTGTTTCTTACTACTCCAAGAAACCAAATTCATCCCAACAAACACACAATAGTCGGATACTGATATGCGTTCATCTGGGTCTCTCGCCCAGTCTGCATCAGAATAAACAGTGATCTCATGTGCATTTTGCCCATTGGTCTTTCTCTTATATAAGAAGCCATCCCCAACCGTTCCCTTCAGGTATCGAAGTATTCGTTTAACTGCTTTCATATGCCCTTCACATGGTGCATGCATAAACTAAGATACTTGATTCACGGAGTATACTATATCAGGACGAGTAAAAGTGAGGTATTGTAACATACCCACTATGCTACGGTACTATGTGGGGTTATCAAATGGATCCCTGTCTTGAGAGCTAAGCTTTTGATGAAGAACGCTAGGAGTTCCCAAGGGCTTGCAGTATTTCATACCCGCTTTATTGAGAACATCAATGGTATACTTATGTTGAGTGAGAGTCATCTCTTCAGAGGTACTGTCGACTTCAACTCCAAGAAAGTATCGTAGTTTGCCAAGGTTCTTCATTTTGAACCTCTGATTCAAGAGATGTTTGACTTCTTCAATGTGCTCATTGGAATTACCAGTGATGATGATATCATCTACATATATCAACAACAGAGTAACTGTGTCTTGGTTCTTAAATATAAATAAGGAGTGGTCAAGAAGAGATTTCTTAAAACCATATTTTTGTATTTCAAGAGAAAAACTATCGAACCAAGATCGAGATGCCTGCTTCAATCCATATATCGCCCTTTTTAGTCTGCATACATATTTTGTAGGATTGCCTTCTGCGTAACCAGTGGGTTGTTCCATGTATACTTCTTCTCTCAAATTTCCATGAAGAAAAGCATTCTTCACATCAAGTTGGCTAATAGTCCATTGATGTTCAATAGCTAAAGAAAGTATGACTCTGATTGTCCCCATCTTCACCACTGGACTAAAGGTTTCATCATAGTCCTGTCCTTGCTCTTGTGTAAAACTTTTGGCTACAAGTCTCGCCTTGTATCGCTCCATAGTCCCATCTGGTTTATATTTTATTTTGTACACCCATTTCGAACCAACAACATTTCTGTCAGGTGGTCTTGATACGACATCTCACGTACCACATTCATGTAGAGCTTCCATCTCCTCATTCATTGCTTCAATCCATCTTCTAGAATTTGATGCTTCGGAGAACGTTGCGGGTTCATCTTCTTCATTCAAGGCTGTTAGAAAGAGTAGAAAATCTAATGAGAAATTTTCATAACTGACCCATCTTTCAATTGGATGGCGAGAATGGGTGGATCTTCTGGTATCAACGATGTTGGATGTAGAGGATGTGTCCATGTCTGAATTAACTATGGTGGGCGGCTCTCTTTCTCGTCGAGTGTAGACAAAGCCTTTATACCTTTCTGGATTCAAAATTGGGTATGTATTTTCATGGGCAATCATTTCATCAGTAGACAGATTCCTTATCCTTTTGAGTACAATTTGAGCAAACATCACTAGCTCCGAAGAGAAGTTCATAATTCAACCAAGGATAATAAGCCTCGATTTTAGATTTTGATTCTGAAGAACTAGTACATCGACAATCAAAATTCAATTCATCGAAGATGACATTTCTTGATATTTTGATGTGCTTGCTCACCGGATCATAGCACTTGTACCCTTTATAGTCATCAGCATAACCCACAAACATGCACTTCAGGGCCTTGTCCTAAAACTTATGTCTCATTGAGCTATCAACATGAACATAACATAAACAACCAAACACATTGCAAATCATGGTAGTTGGGATGTACTCCAAAAAGAGACAAGGAGACTTGTTTTCCAAAATAATCATGGGCAATCGATTTATCACATGAACTGCAGAATGAAAGGCCTTTGTCCATAAAGTAATCGGAAGACTACTATCATGCATCATGCTCATCGCACTCTCAACAATATGGCGATGCTTCCTTTCAGCAATCTCATTCTGCTGAGGTGTGTGTGGGCAAGACACCTTTTTCCTTATCCTGTTACTTTGAAGAAAGTAAAGTCAATGGAAGAAAATTCACCTCCTCTGTCACATTGGAAACTAAGGATGTTTTCAGAAAATTGGTTTTTGACAAAAGAATGGAAGTTCCGAAACAACTTGAAAGTCTCAGATTTGTGTTTCATGAAAAATATCCAAGAATAACGAGAATAACTGTCAACAAATAAAAGATAATATCTAGTTCCATATATGGAAGCAACTGGGGCAGGCCCCATAACATCAGCACAGATAGTCTCAAAAGGTCTTGAAGCTCTTTTATTGATAGAATGAAATGGTAAGACATGACTCTTACATAAGAGACAACTAGAACATTTGTTGTCATTGACATTTATTCCTAAACTTGACTTGGGAATGAGGTTATTTGAAACAAGCTTTTCAATGAAACTACTACTGCAATGACCTAGACGACTATGCCAAAGATTTGGCTTATTGATTTCAGAGACACTGAAGACACAGGTAGAATTTTCAGAAGACAACGATGAGTGGAGCTTCAAGTTTGGTTCTGCAGAGCGAATATGTGCTGAAGGATCTTCTTGAAAGACATACATATTGCCTTATCGTTTTCCTCTAGCGAACGTCTCCTTCGTGCAGAGATCCTTGACAAGAACAGAAGAGGGAGTAAATTCAACTGAAGCTTTGGTATCATCAACAAGTTTAGAGACTGAAACAATGTTTTTCTTGATATTAGGAGCATAAAGAACTTTTGAAAGGTTGATAGAAGATTCAGACAAGGGTATAATAGAGTTTCCAATATGAGAGATAGAGTGGTGTGATCCATCTCCAGTAACTATACTGCTTCTACCAATGTAAGGAACAAGTTTTAGGAGCTTACTGGCATCACCAGTAATGTGAGTTGTTGTGCCAGAGTCCACGTACCAGGTACCTTGCTCATTCTGTTTTAGATTCAATTATGCTAAGGCTGACAACAATAACTCCTTTACTTCTCCGCTAGTCCTTGTATTGTCTGTGCCTCTTTTTGCTTCAGTTTGTGTCGATTTTCCTTTATTTTGAGGATTGAACCAACAATTAGCTTTGATATGTCCCTTCTTATTACATAGAAAGCAAGTAGGAATTGGACTCTGTCTTTGTGGATTGGAATATGTGTTGGGTATAGGTAATAGTCCACGACCTCCTTGACTACTTCTCCCTTGTCCTCCTTTTCCCTTGATATCATAGCTTCCTCGTCCTCGTGCATAAGTAATCCCTGTAGTAAGAACTTCTTGTGCCCCAGTATGCATAGATGATTCTTCAGAAAATCCCTTTAGGTTCATCTCATATTGTAACAATTTTGCACGCAGATCTTCAAAGTTGGGCAACTCAGGTAAACACAACAAGGAAGTAACAATCATATGATAGTCGTGTCCCAATCCACTGAGAGTTTGTTGTACCAAATCTTTATCAGTTACTGCACTTCCAACAACTGCTAGTTGATCTGTGATAAGCTTAATTTTGTTTAAGTATTCCATGATGGTCATAGAATCCTTTCTTAACATTTGAAATTCTCTTTTAAGAAACAGAATTCTGGCCTGAGAAACCTGTGAGTATGTCTGAACAAGTTTGTTTCAAAGTTGCATGGCAGTGCAGTCATCTGGAATTGCTACAAGTACCTCTTGTGACAGTGTAGATGTAATATAAGCAACTAGCGCTTGGTCTCTTTTCATCCAAGCTACAAATTCAAGATTTCTAACATATACCCTAGTAGATTCCCCTTTGTTGTCCCTTTCTTCTCGTGATATAAACTCGAGAGGAACTGGAATAGATCCATCCAGATGTCCAGAAAGATCCTGACTCCTAATGAAAGGTATGATTTGCCTCTTCCAAGTCAAGAAGTTACCATTGTTTAACTTTTCAGACACGAGTTGAGTGAGGAAACTTAAAGAAAGGACCGACTGAGTAGGAAGTGAATCCATGTTTCACAGTATTAAGAGTGTGTCCAACACAATCTGTCTACAGTTTCTGTAACCCTTTTTTTTGCAGAAACTAATTCAGATCAATGGCTAATTTAAAACAGAAACTGAATATTTGTCAGATTTCTGATTTTCAGAAAGGAATGAATCCTGAATACGAAAACCACAAAAATATGTGAATATGAATTCACACTCGGTATTGACGCAATGCTTTCAAGCTATAGGAAATGAAATGGTAGAAATGAGGGTATCGTCAGATCGGCTTGGTCAGATCTGATCAGGGATATAGCTGGATCAAATAAGACCCGATTGCGTGATTAGATCACGCTGACAGATTGAAGAATAACAGATGGGGTTCAACGAAGGGTTTGAGATCGAAAACCTGGGCTGAGTTAACCCAGTCCTCTCTGAGTTAACTCAGATTAGTTAGAGAAGAGAGTTTGATCAGATCTGATTAACGTCAGATCTGATCGAGATCAAGAGATAAAAAAAAACGAGATTGGGAAAAATGGGTTAACTCAGATTAGTTAGAGAGGAGAGTTTGATCAGATCTGATTAACGTCAGATCTGATCGAGATCAAGAGACGGAGAAATCGAGATTGGGGGAACATACGAGATTGGGGGAGAAAAAAAAATTCTTGACTTAGAAGAGAAAAAATTGAGAAGAGACAGATCTTTTGGACGTACCTTTGAGATCGATTTCAGTTCCAGTTGTAGCGTGGCTCTGATACTATGAAAGATTTCCAATGTTCTCGTCCTTCCCTGCGTGAAAGCTGAGAAACAAGAGAGAGATAGAGAGGGAGAGAGAAACTGCAGAGAAAACCGATACCCACTATGTTTCATAGGGTCGGTTGCTGTATTAACCTCTTTATAATAACCTATGTCACATGGGTGCGGGTGCGGGTGCGGCACAATTTTAAAATTTTTGGACACGGGGACTCGGCAAATATATATATATATATAATTTTATTTTATTTTTAAAATGCCACAGCACAGTCTGTGTGACTGTGCACAGTCACATGACTGTGCACAGTCACATGACTGTGCACAGTCACACAGTCACAGACTGTGCACTGTGCACACTGCACAGATTGTGCACAGTCTGTGACTGCAGCACTGTCACAGTCTGTGACTGCAGCACTGTCACTCTTTTTATATATATTTTTTTAAATAAAAATATAAAAAATTGGTTTTTTAGGGACATTTTTGGACTCTGTCAAAGTTGACCGAGTCCAAAATGTGGACGGACTCGTTGACCGAGTCTGAGCCGAGTCTGAAGCCGCACCCGTGTCGGGGCATGTCGACTCGGGTGCGGCACCTCCTTAGCCGAGTCCGTGTGACATAGATAATAACATACTATTATAGTGATTAGGGTACAAAAGTACCCTTATTACAAACGAATAAATTATATTGTGCCATTAATGAGAAGGTAATGATCACGGGTCTGGATCTCCAGATCCGTGACCCGTAACAAGGGGAATACACTTCTTTTCACCCCTCTCTTGTAACTAATGCTTCTCAAGCATTTATGCTCAATAAAGATGAATATTTTTACAATTTGAGTTTTTCTATTTAGTTCCTTAATGTTTTATATGCACTTAGTGCTTGTGTTGTTGCCCCTTGATGGCTATTATTTTGTCCTGTAGTGGACTTGTGATTGTGCACATTGTGTTGCGATCTTATAAGCCCTTAATGGCATTGGTTTGTGCTTATGCACTCTTGTGATTACAATCTTGTAAAGCCCTTAGTGGCATTGATTTTGTATTTTTTGTCATTTCATTACATGGTATCAGAGCCAGGTAATTATTGGCATTTTTCCTCTTTTGGGTCTTGGGATTCTTTGGTTCGAGTTCGTGCTTCGTGAAGGATTCATGATCGTTGCGTGGCTTAGATTCAAGGAAAATATAGACCGATGCATCTTATATTCTTAAGTATTTCTTATGTTATCTATTCCATGCATTATGAATGAAAAAACACTTATTTTCTTTACCGTTATATATATATATATATATATATATATATATATATATATATTTGATTATTATTATTAAAAAAAAACTCTTTAAATGGTTTCTTAATCATCGTTGGACTTGTTTTTTATTAAATATCTTATAAGACTTATTTGTTTATTTTTTAACAAATTAGACATATATATGTTTTGAAATCATGTTTGAATCTTAAATTTTTTCAAAACTTGCTTTGATATATATATACATATATATATATATATGTATACAATTGTGTATGTTTGAGCATGTATTGTTGGCATTTAGATGTTTTATTTGACCAAGTCAAGATTATAAATGTCAAATCATGTTCGTATAGTTGAACTTGGTTTTGTTCTCTTTGATAAATTGTTGTGTTTTAAAATAATTTGAGATATTCCAAAATAATTATGTGTGTATTTCACAAGTATAATTTTATGAAATCTTGCTTGAACTTGTGTTTAATATTTTGCTTTACTCTTGGTATATTAAAAGTAGCATATGAAGTGTTAAAAATTATGATCTAGCTTATAAAATAATCTTTATTGATATTTGATCCTTATGCACTTATAATTGCCTTACATGATGAATAAGATTGTTTGTTTGTGCATAAGTTATTCAGCATAATTTCTTATGGGAAGTCATTCACTTTAATAATTGTCCTTTATGGGTCTTTTGTGGGACAATAGTTATGATATTAGGTGTTTATATTGTTGATCCTTTTTGTAGAACTTATGATTATGTTATTAGTCTCATGGTATTATTTTACATGCTTTGCATATGATTTAAACATTGTGTTGCATACTTGGTTTTTAATAAAATACTAAGTTGAGAATCATGAAAAATTTTTGTGTTTTTATGGGAGTTATATGTGTTTCTCTCATGGTTCACTTTAGTACTTGTCTATTATTGATGGACGTGTTTGTCCACTTAGATCTTTGGTGGACATGTGTCTTCTTGATTAAAGACTTTTGAATCATTGTATACTTATTATTTATAAAATATATTTTTTTATATTGTGCCCTTAGTGCTTTAAATCTATCACTTGCATATATGCTTAAATTTGTTCCTATACATGCCTTTTGTATAAGATATGTGGCTTAAAGTTATTTAGATTATTGTATATACATGAGTTCTTTTGATCGCTTTGTGAGAATCCATGATTAATTGTACTTGTATATGCACTTCATTTTTTATATGGTTATTTGAAAATCTCTATATATGTTTTGGTCCTTTTTAATGGCATTGATTGTCTCATAGTAGACTTGTAATCTAGATTGAGTTGTCTCTCTATATAGCTTGTTTATATTAACGATGCTTATGATTGCATGTGCATATGATTGCACTATATTCAGTCCAAGTTTTTCAAACTTGTTTAGAAAATGATTTTCGTGAGTATTTATTGCCTCCTTATGGCATTTGTTGTATCCATCACAAAATTTTATATGATGCATCATTTCTCTTGGAATTGTTATTTCTTTTATTTAGAGATGGTGTTGGGATGAGTTGTGTGCACCTCTTTTATGTCAGTTTAGTTTGTCAATTTACGGTTTGGCTCTAACAATTGTTTGATCTCTGGATCTGAGTGTGTTGTATCACTCATTTGTTATATGGCCATTATTATGTTGGATGTCATAATTATGTTTATCTATGATGGCTATCTATTTTTGAAATTATGGTGTTTTGAAAGATTGTACAAATTGATGAGCATTAGTTTGTTTTCATTACAAGTTCTCTTACCCTTTGTGTTTCCTCCTATTGTGCATCTTATCTTAGTGTCAGTATATGTAGACAAGAGATGTTTGTTCACACCTTCGTGTGTGTTTTTAGCTCATTGTTGGCATTGTGATTATACTCTTGATCCAGTCGTTGATACACTTGATTTTTAAGTACCATTATATATAGATAAGAGATGTTTATTCACACATTCGTGTGTGTTTTTAGACCATTGTTGGCATTATACTCTTGATCTAGTCGATGATACACTTGTTTTGTGAGTGTCATTATATGTAGACAAGAGATGTTTATTCACACCTTCGTGTGTGATTTTAGCCCATCGTTGGCATTATACTCTTGATCTAGTCGTTGATACACTTGATTTTTTAGTGTCATTAAATGTAGACAAGAGTTGTCTATTCACACCTTCGTGTGTGTCTTTGGCCCTTTAGTAGCATTATATCTATGCTCTTGTTCTAATCGTTGATACACTTGATTTTTGAGGTTTGAAGGCCTAGTGAGGTGATTGCTCGTGGTGGTCAAACTATTGTTGAAGTTAGAAAAATATCACTTCTTGATATTTGTGAGAATTTAAATTTCTTCATATTTTTCGCAAATTGGTGTTGATTTGTAAATATCATTATCTTTGTTATATGAGATTTTTAAAATCTCTCTTTAAAATTTCTAAACTTTTACTACTTGTTTTTATGGAATATGTTTATAGATAAAAACTCCAAGCATTTTTGCATTCTTATGATAATCTTATTCTTTATATTGTGAGTCTTCTTGTGTGTGCCCCTTTGTGGGTTTTGTGAGTGTATTCTTAAATAAACGCTTGTGGATTGTTCACTTGATATTGATGGGCACTTTGGTTCATAATTGAAGGTACTTGACTCTTTATATTAAATTCATGCATGTTATGTGCATTTTATTGATAAAAATAGTTATCTTTTTATTGTCGCTTCATGTGCATTAAATATGATTTAATTACATGATGCATGAATTTAATTAGCTCCGCTTTTTTATTATATGCATGATTGAAATACTTACGGTATTATTTATGCATAATTGTTTATCTCTTCTTGAGAATTGATATGTTTTTTAGTGATTGAATTCTCTTATCATCAATATTTATGTTTTCTTGAAAAATACGTTTATTTTGAGTTTATGATTATCTAAATTTGATTTCATAAAGATTTCTCTTTTGAGGTATGCTCTTCATGTCTTTCTTAACGGTTATCTAATATTTCTAAAAATTATCACCACTTTGCTTAAAAAGTTTTTCCTTAAATGTTATTTTTGTTCAAAATATATATATATATATACTTGTTTTGAAACTTCATAACTATTTGGTTAAAATATATTCTTTTTGTAGTTGGGACCTGTGTTTTGTTTTCGCTACAGGTTCTTAAAGATGTGACGGATCGAGAAAGGAATATCTTCAATGCATTATGAAGATGGAGATAGCCGATGAAGGCGATTGGGGATGATCACCAATAAAAGACATTTGAAGAATTGTATTTGCAAAACTCTCTAATATGTTATAAAGATGGAGATTTTCATTGAAGCCACTTGGAGACTTGAATCCTTTCCATTGAATCTTTGTTGTATTTTCAAACTTTCGGTATATCTCACTGTAAGTTTGAGGGAGAGTGTTAAGTTGTACATGTGTGTGTGTGTATATATATATATATATATATATATATATTGTGATACATGCATATTTGTTTCATTTTGTATATATATAGATATACATATTTATATATATGTATGTATTGATGTAATAGGTAAATATCCTTTAGGGGTATTTTTATCATTTTACTCATGTAATAGTATTGTTTATTAGGTACAGTTTTTCTCTTATTTATTTATTTTTATCTTTTTTTTGTGTGTGTTTTTTGTAAAGAGCATGGGCTCTACGGTCAAAAGATCATAGAGTCGTTGGGGGCTCCCAACAGTCACATTTGTGACCACGACTCTATTGGGAGCCCCTCAATAGAGCCTCATGCTTTCCCTTTGTGTATATATAGGGGTTGAACCCCGCTCTTGTAACTAATACTTCTCTTAAGCATTTATGCTCAATAAAGATGAATATTTTTACACTTTGTGCTTTTCTATTTAGTTTCTTAATGTTTTATATGCACTTAGTGCTTGTGTTGTTGCCCCATGATGGCTATTGTTTTGTCTTATAGTGGACTTGTGCTTGTGCAAGTTGTGTTGTGATCTTGTAAGCCCTTAATGGCATTAGTTTGTGCTTATGCACTCCTGTGATAGCAATCTTGTAAAGCCCTTAGTGGCATTGATTTTGTATTTTTTGCTATTTCATTACAGATAGTTAGATATATTAAAAATACAATTAATCATGGTCTATTTTGTCATCTTCTTCCTCATTAGATGTTATTGCATATTCTGACTCTGATTGGGGAGGAGATGTAAATGGTCGTCGCTCAACCACTGGTCTTTGTGTTTTTGTAGGTGACTCATTGATATCCTACAAATGCAAGAAGTAACAAAAGGTGTCGCTATCTTCCACAGAAGCTGAGTATTGTGTCATTGCCGCAATGACTTCTGAGTTAGTATGGTTGAGACAGTTACTTGACGACTTGGGAGTTCACATATCTGAACCTTCAAGATTGTGTTGTGACAACAAGAATGTTGTATATATTGCAAGCAATCATACATTTCATGAGCGTACAAAGTACATTGAAATGGATTGTCACTACGTTCGAGAGAAGTTCCTGAAGAAGACCATCACTTTACCATATGTGCCTTCTGAATACCAACCAACGGACTTCTTCACTAAGGCACTTCCATTTCCTAGATTTCACTTTCTTCTTGGCAAACTCTTGGTTGTCACTCCGTGAGTTTAAGGGGGGTGTTAATATATATATATATATATATATATATATATATGTGTGTGTGTGTGTGTGTTATTGTGATAGGGATTATCCATTAAAGATATTTATGTAAATTACCTCAATACAATGTAAATTACCTCAATACAGTAGGTTGTGTCCCAGAATGATTGGAACCTCACCGAGGACATGGCATTGGATAGAAATGATTGGAGGAGAAGGATTCATGTGGAAGACCCAGAATGATTTTCTTTGTTGGTTCATATCGCCGACCCTAATTGTTTTGGGATGAAGGCGTAGTTGTTGTTTGTTGTTGTACACTAGGTTGTGTCCATTAGGGGCACAACAGTCTTTTTTATCTAATTAATACATGTCCTTTAGCCATAGCTAAAGAGCTGTTGGGCTAGTCCCAACAGCTATAAATATAGATGTTGGGTAATATAGCTGCTGTTGGGCTAGTCCCAACGGCCATATTTATAGCTGTTGGGCTAGTCCCAGCAGCTATATTTATAACAGCAATATTTATAGCTGTTGGGGCTGGTCCATCAGGGCTAGTTGGACCAGCCCATGTGCATTGTATTGTGCTTATTTAAAGGCACCTTCTCCCCTTGTAAAGTTAATGCTTTCAATAAGCATTTTGCATAATAAAGATTATTATTTTTTATGTTCTTGGACCTAGAGTGGGCACTTGTGAGTGTTCTTAGTGATGGACCCATAAGAGGTCATTGTTCTTATATATTGTTCTTGCCCATAAGAGGCACCTCTTGTATACTTTTTTGTGTTAGATTACATATGTAATATAAACCACTGCCCCTCCCTCAACCCCAACCCCCTCCCCCCCGCCACCCCTGGGAAAAAAATGTATCAATGTGCTACAAAACCATATTTATGTTAAAAGTGGAAAAAAAAAGAAGTTTAAAATCCTGTTTAAGAGATCAATTGTAGCAGGTGGTATAGGCACTTGGACCAACCAAGACTGGTATGAACCCATGGTTGATTGATAACTGATTTGCCACCCAGGAAAATTTTCAGATTGTTAACCAAGTCCAGTGACTCGTAAACAAACTTTTGATTGAAATCCTTTTACTTGGAATACACACAAGCCATAATGTTAAACAAGTCAGATCAATCGATCTAATCCTGGCAAGCATATTCATCTATTTCAACTCATTGACTATAGTAGCTGGAAGCATCTGAATGAATGGCACAATGGAATTTCATTGCCGAAGAAAAAGATAGGGGAGTAGGAGCATGACATACAAGCACAAGATCATGCTGCTATTGCTTTCCACCAAAGCAAAGATTGGTCTGTCCTTTTTATTCAGCTCCTCCAATCCATTCAAGTCATTACATAAACAGAGAATAAATTATCATAGTTAGGTAAGGCATTGATTGAAAAATGAGACCAGAGATGAGAAATTCAATGGAAGCTCTAAGCAAGAAATCAAGGGACCGTAGCTTTTCAGTACTACATTAGTGTTTAATCTTGTCCCTTGAAAGATGCATGTTGGAAATTTTGAAGAAGCAAGAATATTATCATCATTCCACATAAACATTACATAAAAATCCAACAAATAAATGGTTCAGATATATTTAAAAGGAAAGAACCAGAGTGTATTACCTCCAATCTAACCAATGAGGGAAGACAATTGAAATAAAGAAAGGCTTAAACAATTACAAAATGAAGGGAGAAAATGAGATGAGAGAAATATAAAAGACAAACACTAGGTGTAGGATTTGATGTATATGGTACATTTACTTAGAAGAAGACACATAAAGGATATGTACTATGAACTATAGTCCCAGGAATAAAAATATTCAAGGCAAGTTGTCTTCTAACCTCTCACGACATTGTTTACCAATGCGTCCAGGTAATGCTTGTGCAATGGTTGACCACTTTTTTGCACCATGTTTATTAACAAGCTCTACTATCATGTCATCCTCCTATTTAATGTGACAAAAACATTTAGTAAAAACTGCAATAAGATTCATATTAATGGGCCACAGTTTGGTTAAAGTATTTGATCAAGTCAAACCATTAAATTTAATGACAACAATGAATGGGACCCCGATCAAAGTAGTCATCCTACCTCTTTTGTCCATGGCCCTTTAACCAGTGCAGGATTTAAAACTTTCTGCCACCTATGCAGGCACTGAACATCAGTCCGATTCTTGAAAAATTCAGCTGTTTGAAAGCAAGTAAACAAACATGCATACAGTTATGCATTTCCTCAAATTTAAGAAGAGAAAATTATCTTCTAAGAAATTTCAGATAGTGATTACAGATTAGGCAAAATATACAAAAGTAACTTCCACAAAAGAGACAGACGAAGACGAATATTTTTCTCTTTAGGAAGAGATAAGCCATAGAACCAATATGAAATTCATGAATGTGCATGACAACTAATTGAATGTCAAGAATGAAACATGTCAGCATCCCATTGCATTGCTAACCTTCTGCCTCTCAGCTATTCATTCTGATAGCCAAACCAATAATTGAGTTTGTGTTTCGTGAAGGATTCATGATCGTGGTGTGGCATGGATTCAAGGGAAATCTTGACTCGTATGCATCTTATATCTTTAAGTGTTTCTTGTATTATCTATTTCATGCATCATGCAAGAGGAACACTTATTTTCCTTATCTTTAAAATTATATATGTGTATATATATGTAATGAAATATGCGGAAATAAAAACAATGTCCTACAATGGACATTCACACATAGAAAGCAAAGAACAAGTCCAAAATGGACATACACAAAAGCCAACAATAGTTTGCAAACATAAAATCTTTATAAATGCAAGAAAGGGCTTCAAGAAGCCATGCTTTACAAAGGGGGAGACCCCACTTATTTATAGGCAAAGGAGAGTGAGAGAGAGGGAGAAAAGTAGGAGAGAGAGACCACATTGGGAGGCCCAACGACTCTTAGTTGGGACCCCCAATGTGAATGCATTTCATAAAAAGAAGGAAAAAGAAGAAAAAAAGAAAAAATATAAAAATAACTACAATGCCCCTATTGGGCAGAATTACAGGAATAACTTTATCGGGTATGATGGATATATATATATATATATATATATATATATATATATATATATATATATATATATATATATATATATATATATTGATTACATGTATTTTAACACCCTCCATCAAGCTTTACGGGGATATAACCGAAAGTTTGTTGAGAAGGAACATAAAACAAGGAGCAGCAAGAGATTTAGTGAAGAAGTCCGTCAACTGGTACTCTAATGTAACGTAAGGCAGTGCTATGGTTTCTCTTAGGTATTCATCACGAACATAGTGGCAGTCCATCTCAATGTGTTTAGTATGCTCATGGAAGGTGTGATTGCTTGCGATATAAATTGCACTTTTATTGTCGCAACACATCTTCGAAGGAGTAGAGATGACTATGCCCATATCACTGAGGAGCCTTCTAAGCCGCACAAGCTCCATGGTTGTAGTGGCCATTGTACGATACTCCGCTTCATTTGAGGACAATGATACTTTGTGTTGTTTCTTGCATCTCTAGAAAATTATAGTCACCTAATAAAACACAAAAAACAGTAGTTGAGACTCTATCATTGGGATTTCCTTCCCAATCAGCATCAGTATAAGCAATTAAATTAAGTGATGCGAAGAGGAAAGAAAAACTCCCTTAATTATGGTATTTTTAATGTATCTGACTTCTTAAGACTGCACTCATGTGCACAGTTGCAGGTGCATGTTGAAACTGACTGACTGAGTGAACAGCATGAGCTATGTCTGGCCGAGTGATGGATAAGTATGTCAGAGACCCAACAAGTTGGCGGTAGGGAGTAGGATCCTCGAAAAGTGTTTCATCTTCCAATCTCAACTTTGCATTGATAACCTCAAGGGTTTTTGTCTTCTTATCATCCGAGATGTCAGACTTGGAACAAATGTCAGCAGCAAGTTTCATCTGAGAGAGAATGTACCCTCGAAGAGAGTACGCTACTTCAATACCTAAAAAATATCTTAAGAAACCAAGGTCAGACATGTCAAAATTTCCTTTTAAAACTTTCTTAATATCATTGATTCCTTGCTCATCACTTTCAGTGATGATCATGTCATCAACATAAAACAGTAAAATGACTACTGAAGACCCTACATTTTTCACAAATAAAGCAGTGTCAGTATAACATGAACGAAAATTTAAACTTGTCATTACATTGCTAAATCTATCATGCCAAGTCTTTGGAGCTTGTTTTAAATCATATAATGCCTTTTTAAGTTTGAGAATTTTATTTTCACCAATATATACTCTAGGTGGAGGATCCATGTAGACCTTTTCATTTAATTCACCATTTAGGAATGCATTCTTAACATCTAATTGATAAATAGGTCATTTTTTAACTGACGCAACCGCAATAAGAGTCCTAACACTAATCATCCTAGCTACAGGAGCGAAGGTTTCGTCATAGTCTATACCGTATTCTTAAGCATATCCCTTGGCTACCAACCGGGCTTTATATCGTTCTAATGACCCATCACTTTTAGTTTTAATTTTAAAGACCCATCTACATCCAATAGCTTTCTTTTCGGTGGGTAATGAGGTTATTTCCCAGGTTTTTGCCTTCTCAAGGGCACTAAGTTCTAAGTTCATGGCTTCAACCCACTGAAGAATGTTTTTGGCTTCATTATAATGTGATGGTTCATGAAAAAAGTGTAACGCAATTAGACACGCTCTATACTTTGGTGTTAGAGACTCATAGGAAACAAACATATTAGGAGGATTGGAGATTCAACCGGATCTCCTTAAAGAGGTTTCTTCTATATTAGAACCTTGAGAGTATTTTTCTAAGGCACTCATGGAAACTTGTTGACCACGCCTAACATAAGTTTGAATTGGTTTATCACCTTCATTTTCAACATTGTTAAGAGGAATATCCTCTAGGTCATTTAACAAATCATCAGAAATTTCCTCTCCTTGAGGAGTCACATCTTCTTGAGAAAGAAGATCAAATAAGAAAGCATATTCTCTTTCGTCAATATCTTTATTTTTCTCAAAACCATTTTCATTTTCTAAAAAGGTTACATCTTTAGAGACATATAGTTTGTTATTTTTAAGATCGAAGCATCTAAAACCCTTTTGATTTTCTCCATATCCTAAGAAAATGCATTCAATAGCTTTAGAAGATAATTTATCTCTTTTATGTGTAAGGACAAAACATTTACACCCAAAAAATCTTAATCTATTGAAATCGGGTGTTCTTTCAAATAATTTTTCATATAGAGATGTATTTTGTAAGGATGAAGATATCATTCTATTTATCAAGTTGATGTTAAAGCGGTTTCGGCCCAATAACTTTTTGAAATTTCCTTGGAAATAAGAAGTGTCCTAGTGATTTCCAAAATGTGTATGCTTTCTTTCGGCTAGACCGTTTTGTTGAGGAATCTTAGGACATGATCTTTGATGACAAATTCCATTTATTTCCAAATAATTTTGAAATTCATTTGATAGATACTCTCCACCCGAATCGGATCTAAGATTAGAAATATTACTTGAAAATTGATTTTTGACTATCATATGAAATTTCTTGAAAAAGGTAAAGACTTCGGATTTTAAATTGAGAAAATAGATCTATACATATCTAGTGTAGTCATCAATGAAAGTAACATAATAGGAGTATCCTCCTTTCGATATGACCGGAGAAGGACCCCATACGTCCGAGTGAACTAACTTAAAAGGTCTTTTGGACACAAAAGTTCTATTTGGAAAATGAGTGGATTTCATTTTCCCAAAATACAATTCTTGCAAACAAAATGTTTCTCATTACAAAATTTCTTTTCAAAAGGAAATGAGTACATTTTTTAGAAACTTGGATGTCCAAGTCTTTGGTGCCAAGTTTCAATATTTTTATCATGGACATGATTACAAAAAGAGTTGGTGGAAAGTTTCAAGTTGCTCATGTAATAGAGATCTCCCCTCCTATGGCCTTGCCCAATCTTCTTCCCAGACCGAAAATCCTGTATAGAGCAATTCTTAGTTGAGAAGGAGATTTCACATCCATGGTCACATATTTGAGAAACAAAAAGGAGATTTAAATTAAGTTGAGATACCACTCTTACGTTTGGCACAAAAAAATCTTTGGAAAAATTTAAAGTTCAAAAACTTTTTACTTGTAAAGATGTACCATCGGCGATTGAAACATAAGAGCTTTTAGAGTTATTACACAAATTGGATAGCCCATTTTCTAGTGGGGTCATATAAAAGGAAGCTCTAGAATCAAGAATCCAAAAGGACATACCTGGAGGAGAAGAAGAAGCTATGGCGGCACCCGAAGTTGATGGCGATTTGAGTAGAATTTGAAGTGCCTCCGATAGTTGAGCAAGAGAGAAGGACTCCTTCCCTTTGATGGGCTCCTCCTTTTGTGTAATTTCTTCAATGGAGGCAACCTTACCTTTTGGGGCTTCATTTAGCTTAGGGCAATTAGGTCTTATATGACCCAGTTCTTGGCAATGATGGCAAATGGCTTTTCTATAGTTGTCATTATAGTTATTTTGCCTCCCAAAGTGTGGAGGCTTATAAGCTTTCATATGATTGTCGGGTTTAGACACGACCAAAACTTCATCTCCTCCCTTAATCATGCCAAGGAGAGTTTCTTCTTGGCATATTTCGGCTATGGCATCTTCCAAAGGAAGAGGTTTAGATTTATGAAGCAGGGAGGATCTAACTTGTTCATATTCGTGCCTAAGCCCATAAAGAAATTGGAAAAAGTGTTCTTTTTCCATTTGCTCTCTCCTTAGTTCCACATCGTAACTAGAGACCCACTTTGGTTCTAGTAGGGATAGCTCATCCCATAAGGGTCCAAGGGTGCTAAAGTAATCTCTTACACCCATTTTCCCTTGCTTAATAGTACGAATTTTTTCTTGGAGAAAGAATTGACGAGCAAGGTCCTTTTGAGTATACATACCTTTCATAAAGAACCATGCTTCATTCGCCATTCAAAATTTAGCAATGTTGGCGCAAATTTTGAGCTCCATATTGTTCATGAACCAAGCAAGAATTTTTGCATGCTTGTTTTCCCAATCTTCAACTTTAGATTGGTGATCTTCAATAGCCTTTAAGCGGGCATTTCCTTCAAGTGCTTTTTCTTTATCACCATCCATCTTGGTGAGTTGGAGTTGTGGTTCCGGAATAGTGCCCATGACATATCCCCAAAGCTTTTTTACCCTTGAGATTGTTCTCCATGACGGCAGCCCACATCATGTAGTTGGTACCATTAAGTTTGAAAGAGAGGTCAATCTTTTGCTCTCCTTTCATTTTAATCTCAAAAAGACAAACAAAGAGAGAAAAACAATATGAAAAATATAACTAGTCAACTAGCTATATCTAGAATCAAGAGCATACACCTTGCTCTGATAGCATGTAATGAAATATGCGGAAATAAGAACAATGTCCTACAATGGACATTCACACATAGAAAGCAAAGAACAAGTCCAAAATGGACATACACAAAAGCCAGCAATGGCTTGCAAACATAAAATCTTTATAAATGCAACAAAGTGCTTCAAGAAGCCATGCTTTACAAAGGGGGGGACCCCACTTATTTATAGGCAAAGGAGAGTGAGAGAGAGGGAGAAAAGTAGGAGAGAGAAACCACATTGGGAGGCCCAACAAGGTGTCGTTCGGCTCCCAAAGGTCACAATTGTGACCGATGGGGGCCCAACGACTCTTAGTTGGGACCCCAATGTGAATGCATTTCATAAAAAGAAAAACAAAAATAAAAAGAAGAAAATATATAAAAATGACTACAATGCCCTTATTGGGCAGAATTACAGGAATACCCTTATCGAGTATATATATATATATATATATATATATATATATATATATATTTGAAATCATGTTTGAATCTTAATCTTTCAAAACTTGCTTTATTTGATATATATGTATATAATCTTGTATACTTGAGCATATATTGTTGGCATTTAGATGCTTTATTTGAACAAGTCATGATTATAAATGTCAAATCATGTTCGTATTTATTATTGAACTTTGTTTTGTTTGTTTTTTTGAAAAATTGTCATATAATTTAAAATAATTTGAGATATTTTAGAATAATGGTGTTGTGTGTATTTCACAAGTATGATCTTATGAAATTTTGCTTAAACTTGTGTTTAATTTTCATCTTTATTCTTGGTGTATTAAAAGTAGCATATGAAGGATTAAAAATTATGATATGCTTATGAATAAATATTTTTTATATTGATATTTGATCCTTGTGCACCTATGATTGCCTTACATGATGAATAAGATTGTTTATTCGTGCATAAGGTATCGAGCATAATTTCTTATGAGAAGTTATTCACTTTAATAAAAGCCTTTTATAGTCCTTTTGTGGGACAGTAGTTATGATATTAGGTGTTTCTCTTGTTGATCATTTTTGTAGTACTTATAATTATGTTATTTTCTTAGTCTCGTGGCATTATTTTGCATGTTTTGCATGGAATTTAAATATTATGTTGCATACTTAGTTTTTAATAAAAATATTAAGTTGAGAATCATGAGAAACTTCTTTGTGTTTGCTCTTTATAGGTGTTATAAGTGTTTTTCTCATGATTCACTTTAGTACTTGTCCATTATTGATAGACGTCCTTGTTCACTTAAATCTTTGGTAGACATGTGTATTCTTGATTAAAAGACTTTTGAATCATTGGATTTATAACATAAAAAAATTTATATTGTGTTCTTAGTGCTTTAATTTATAATTTGCATATATGCTTAAATATGTTCCAGATATGTGGCTTTAAGTTATTTAGATTATTGCATATACATGAGTTTGTTTTATATCTTTATGAGTATCCATGGTTAGTTGTAACTTGTGCAGGTACTAGATTTTCTATATAGCCCTCTTTAATGTTGTATGGCATTGATTGTCCTGTGGTAGACTTGTAATCTAAATTGAGCTCTCTCTATATAGCTTGCTTATATAGATATTGCATATGATTGCATTGCATTTGAATGCATCAATTGTCATCTTAATTGTGCATGTGATTGCACTATATTCATTCAAAAAATTTATTTATTGTTGTTAGGATTGTAAGAAGATGAGTTCTTGGATCACCACCAATCAAAACTTCAAATAGCTCCAACAAAAGTGTCGAGAAAGAACACTCACAAGAACCACAAAGGTTCATACAAAATACCCAAAAAAGGGTACGCAACAACAAGAAGAAAAAAACATATATTATTGATTGAGAATCACACTAGAAAAAGCTTACATTGTGAGGGGGCAAAGCCCCATATTTATATACAATGAGAGGGCTTAGAGGAGGGAGTCGTTGGGCTCCCAACGGCTCTAAATAGAGTCGTTGGGAGCCCAACAACTCTTTAGCTTTTTTACTAAGTCAAATATTGACTAGTCAAAAAGGCTATAAAGTAAAAAATAAAAGAAAAATCATATGCTAACTAAACTAAAAAAAAAAAGAACAAAGATTCCTAGTTAGCCTAGGTTATTACATGTTATCTAACACTCTCCCTCAAACTTACGGTTGGATAACCGAAAGTTTGTCCAAGAGAAAGTGAAATTGAGGAGCATCGAGAGGTTTGGTAAAGAAGTCTGCCATTTGATATTATGAAGAAACATAGGGAAGATCAATGGTGCCGTGTAAAAAAAATCCGTACATAGTAACAATCCATCTCGATATGCTTGGTTCGTTCGTCAAACGTCCAGTTGCTGGCAACATAAATAAAACTTTTGTTGTCGCAGCATAGTCGTAATTGTAAAAACACGTGAAAGAGAGAGAGAAAGAGAGAGAGAGAACTCTTCTTGAGAAATCGGCAGCCCCAAAACTGTCTTGGTTGTTGCACTAGTGCTTCATTAATATAGGGTTACAATTATCTTTTACAAGGATAAAAGTGCCCCTTATAAGTAACACATGTTACATTATAATACAACTAAGGCAAAACTCGTGAATGGATATGGATCCGATATCGGATCCATATCTAATCCATATTCCACATTCTAATACCCTCCCTCAAGTTGTGCATGGGGTTGAACCATGTGCAACTTGTTCTTCAGATACCAGAAACGGTGACTTGTAAGACCTTTTGTAAACATATCGGCAACTTGGTCTTTTGAAGGCACATAAACCGGTTCAATCTCTTTGTCGACTATCTTTTGTCTGATGAAATATTGATCGATTTCAATATGTTTAGTCTGACTGTGATGAACAGGATTGAATGCAATTTGTATAGCACTTCTATTATCACACATAAGTGTCGAATTTGAGATATCCTCTCCCATCTCTGTAAGAAGATGCCTAATCCAGGTCACTTCTGTTGTGGTAGCTGCCATAGATCTATACTCTGCCTCTGTGCTAGATCTTGCCACAGCCTTCTGTTTTTTGCTACTCCATGAGACAAGATTTCTCCCAATGAAAACATAGTATCCTGAAACAGACCTTCTCTCATCTGGATCCCCTGCCCAGTCTGCATCTGTATAGGTCAATATGTCATGTTTTGGTGATTTCTATAAAGATTGAGTATATGTGAGTTCATCACCCACCGTTCCTATTAGATAGCGAAGGATGCGTTTGACATCATCCATGTGACCAGTCTTTAGTTCATGCATGAATTGAGATCCTTGATTGACAGAATACACAATGTTTGGTCTAGTAAAGGTAAGGTATTGTAGCATACCTACTAAACTCCGATACTTGACTGCATCAGGATATAACTCACCATCACAAATACTGAGCCTTTGGTTAACAACACTGGGTGTGGGTAGAGGTTTACAATTTGTCATTTTTGCTTTAGCCAGAAGATCAAGAGTGTATTTATGTTGAGTTAATGACATTTTATCACCTTGTCTGTCTACCTCTACTCCAAGAAAATATCTCATCTCCCCAAGGTCTTTCATTTTGAACCGCATACTCAATAGAACTTTAATTCGCTGAATGTGGTCTGGAGCATTACCAGTGATAACAATATCATCAACATATATGAGTAAGAAAATCATAGTAGTACTGTTCCTATATATGAACAGAGAATGGTCAAGTTGGGAACGAAAGAAACCATATTTAGGGATTTCTAAGGAAAAGCTTTCAAACCATGACCTAGAAGCTTGCTTCAATCCATACAAAGCTCTGGTTAACTTGCATACATATTCTTTTGGGCTTCCCTCTGCATAACCTTGAGGTTGTTCCATATAGACCTCTTCCTTTAAGTCCCCATGAAGGAATGCATTCTTAACATCAAGCTGACTGAGGATCCACCCATGTTCAATTGCCAGGCCAAGTATAATGTGAATAGTTCTCATTCTCACCACTGGACTAAATGTCTCATCATAATCCTGACCATATTCTTGAGTGAAACCCTTGGCCACAAGACGCGCCTTGTACCGTTCAATGCTACCATCCGGTTTATATTTAGTTTTATAAACCCATTTGGAACCAACAACATTTTTGTTTGGAGGACGGCCAACTATCTCCCATGTTCGACATTCATGAAGTGCCTCGATCTCCTCATTCATCGCTTCAATCCATTTGTGGGATTGAATAGCTTAATGAAAACCAAGTGGTTCATCGTGTTTTTCAATCTGGGATAGAAAAATCTGAAAGTCCATAGAAAAGTTGTCATAACTAACCCACTTTTCAATAGGATGCCTTATCTTGCCTGATCTTCTTGGTGCTTCTCTGTCATTAGACAATGCAATGTGTTCTTCAGCAGGTACATTCGTTTGCTCTCTAGATCTCCTGGTATACACATTTCTTTTGTATCTTAGACACTCTGCTTGTGATGCATCATCTGAAACTGTCTCACCATGTATGCTTTCAGGAGACAGAATAGTATGCTCGGCAGCATGTGAAATAAGTTCAGCACTAAGCCATGGATCATACCAATTAGCAACTGCACCAGTAGGTTCACGATTGGCCTCTGTTTCTTTTCCCAGAAAATTATTTTCATCAAAAACAACATTTCCGGAAATTCTAATCTTCTTATTAGCAGGATCATAGCATCTGTAACCCTTGTATTCATCTGCATAACCTACAAATTGGCATATAGAGGCTTTGTCCTGGAATTTAGTCCTCATGGATTGGTCAATATGAACATAACATGTGCATCCAAAAACTCGTAACTCATTATAATCGGGATGTGCACCAAAGAGAACATAATAGGGAGATTGATTTTCAAGAATAGGCATAGGAAGGCGGTTTATCACATGAGTGGCAGTGTGAAAGGCTTCAGACCAAAGACTAATGGGTAAGTTACTCTCATGCATCATACTCATTGCACTTTCTACAATATGTTTGTGTTTGCGTTCAGCAATTTCATTTTGTTGTGGAGTGTACGGGCAAGAAACTCTACGATGCATGCCATTATCTTGGAGAAAATCTAAAAATTCTTGGGAGGAATACTTACCACCTCCATCACATTGGAGAATTTGGATATTTTGAGAGAATTGATTTTTAACATAGGCATAAAAGTGACGGAAAATAGAGAAGACCTCTGATTTGTGTTTCATAAAGAATATCCAGGTAAAATGAGAGAAACTGTCAATAAAGGATACATAATATGTACTTCCAGAAGAGGAAGGATGAGGAGTTGGGCCCCAAACATCTGAACATATTATCTCAAAGGGTATAGAAGCTCTTTTATTTATTTGATGAAAAGGAAGTACATGACTTTTGCAGACCTGACAACTGAAACATATTTTATTCCTCAATAAAGGTGAAACAGACTCCGTAAGAAGACCATTGGACACTAACTTTTCAATAAAGACTTGACTTCAATGACCAAGACGAGAATGCCAGAGATCTGACTTATTACATTTGGATGTACTTAGGACACTTTTGGAGACGAGATCAGACTGGGGCTTCAGGACACTGGAGGTTGGATCTTCATTAAAGACATATATGTGTCCATGTCGCTCTCCTTTAGCGAACATCTCCTTCGTTTGAAGATCCTTGACAAAGACAGAAATAGGAGTAAATTCCACAGAAGAATTGGTAGAATCAACAAGCTTGGAAACAGATACAATATTTTTCTTTATATTTGGTGCATAAACAACATCAAATAAAGGAATAGATGACTTAGACAAAGGAATGACGACATTGCCTATGTTTGAAATAGGGTGGTGAGTCCCATCTCCGGTTACAATATTAGATTTTCCAAAATAGGGAGTAGAGTAGAGAACTTACCTGCATTACCAGTGACATGGGTTGCTGCCCCAGAGTCAACATACCATATTCCATCATCATTTTGCTTCATATTCAAGTTGGCCATAGCAGATAGAAGGAGATCCTTAGCATCTTCACTGACTCGAAACGTACCTGCAGTTCCTGATATACCAACATTTCTGGTGTTTTGCATTCTATTCTGATTTTTTGGGTTGAACCAGCAGTTGGCCTTGATATGACCTCGCTTGTTGCATTGATAGCATGTGGGAACCTTCTTTAAAAAAATGGCATTAGAATTTGGTGTAGGTAGTATCCCACGTCCACCCTAGATTGGATTTCCCTTGCCTCTGCCATGCCCTCCCCGTGTACGATCAGCAAACGTCCCTGTGACAAGAATCTCATGCGTAGATGATTGCCCTGCTGAAGCATCAGATATGCTTTTCAAAGACATCTCGTATTAAAAGAGTTTAGCACGTAATTCCTCAAAACTGGGCAACGAAGGCAAGCATAATAAAGAAGTGACAAGTACATAATACTTTGATCCCAGGGCATTCAGTGTTTGTTGCACCTTTTCTTTATCGGACACTGGATATCCAACAATGGCTAATTGATCTGTGATGCTTTTGACTTGATTTAAAAATTCAATAATGGTCATTGCTCCCTTCTTTAAAAGCTGAAATTCACGCTTGAGAAACAGCACCTTAGCCTCTGATATCTGAGAGTAGGTTTGAGCTAAAGTTTCCCACAATACTTTAGATGTGCAATCATCAGGGATAGAAACCAAAACTTCTTGCGACAGTGTGGAAGTGATATACGCGACGAGAGCCTGATCACGTTTCATCCAAGCAATAAATACAGGATTGCGAATAGTGCTTGACATTTCTCCATCCCCTTTTGCTTCGGTGGTGACAAATTCCGGAGGTATTTGATTGGAGCCATCCAAGTGACCTGAAAGATCTTGACTGCGAATAAAAGGGGTAATCTGCCTTTTCAAAGTCAAATAGTTATTTGTATTCAGTTTTTCCGAAACCAGCTGCCCCAGGAAATTGGAGGAAAGACCAGAATTGCCTGAAGAATCCATCTGTAGGCTTATGACAGAAATGTGGCTGAAAACAAAGAATAAAGTGACGCAGCTTATGACAGAAATTAGTACCAGAAGAAACGAACTCAGCCTTTTTGTGTAAACTGTGAATGAATGAAGAAGAAGAAGTGACCAGCAGTTGTTGTGTGTGAATTAAGAAGAGGAGATGAAGTCAGCCTTTTTGTGTAAACTGTGAATGAAGTCACAAAAAAAATTAAGAAGAGGAGATGAAGTCAACCTTTTTGTGTAAACTGTGAATGAAGTCACGAAGAATAAGAAAAACTACAGCAGTTGTTGTGTGTGAATTAAGAAAAGAGGATGAAGTCACGAGGAATAAGAAAAACTACAGCAGTTGTTGTGTGTGAATTAAGAAAAGAAGATGAAGTTACTGTTAAATAATGTAACATAATTCAATATGTAATCTCATAGTTTTAGTTTACTTTTAAGTTTAGTTAGGATTAGGTTAGTTTATTTAACTAGGTTAGGTTTCTTTTTCTTTTTTAGTTTAGTTTTTGGACTTATTTGGCTTTATGCTTTTTTGACCAAAGTCAAAAAGCATAAAGTAGAGAGAGCTGTTGGACTCCCAACAGCTCTATTTAGAGCCGTTGGGAGCCCAACACTCCCTCATTCCCTCTCTCCCTTGTATTATAAATATGGGGTGTTACCCCCTTGTAACTTACACTTTTGTAAAGCCGTCTTTTGGGACCCAACATATTGAAGTTGATATTTTTTTACGTTTGTGCATTTGTATTCGTGCCTTTGTGCACTTGTGAGAGTTCTCCTTTTATGCCTTTGTGCACACTTTGTGTTTCTAGTATTGTGTTTATACACAAAATCCTTTTTTATAGAGATTTTCACATGGTATCAGAGCAAGGTTGCTTGAGAAGGAAAGTCTTGTGATTCTTCACAATATTGAGTGCCTCGAAAAGCGTGCCTTCAATTTTTTCGAGATTGGCGTGAAGACTTCTCTTCATCAAATATTTTGGAAGATTACTACAACAAGAGTTAAAATCTCTTTGTGATACATATTTTTCTACTTCATCTTATCTCTCTAATGGGTGAAAAAGACTCTCATTTCTCTCTTGGCTTTAAGCTCAATGGTTTCAATTATCATGTATGGGCCGGAAATATGGAAGCTCATATTAAAGGAAAGGGGCTTTGGGGATATGTTCAAGGTTCCATAACGGAACCCGAACCAAAAATTACGATGGTTGAAAGAGGAGAAATCAAAATTCTTGAAGGAGAAGAAAGACAAAAAGCTCTTGAAGAATATTCAAAGAAACATGAGGAATGGGAAATGAGAAACTTCAAGATCCTATCTTGGATCTTCTCATCCGTTGAAACCAAGATCAATGCCAATATCATCAAATTCAAGAAAGCCTCCGAAGCTTGGCATTATCTTGAAAAGATGTATACTTCACGAGACTTATCTCACAAGTACTATCTTCAAAAGAGGGCCTTGACCCTACAACAAAATGAGATGTCTATTCGTGAGTACTTTGCTGAATTATCCTCTATTTGGGATGAGTTTGCCATGCTTGAGCCCAAGTGGAGTGGCGAAGCTATTGAACTTAGATACAAGCAATTAGAGGAAGATCACTTCTTTAACTTCCTAAATGGTCTTCGACCCGAATTTGAACAAATTCGGTCCTCTCTTCTATCTTCTTTCACATCTCCTTCCATTGAAGATGTTATTACCAAGTTAAGTGGAGAGGAAACTCGTATGGGCATTAGCAAGCAAAATCCAAGTGTTCTTGCAATGCCCACAAATCAAGATGAATGTGATGGAGCTAATGCCATGTCTAGGCCTGGCAACAACTTGAGGACATATAAACCTCCTCACTTTAAAAACCAAAATCAAGGATACAATGGTGGTCAAGGCGGAAGAAGGGACAATAGCAAAATTGTGTGCCACTTTTGCAAGGAACCCGGTCACATCAAACCGGTTTGTCCTAAATGGAAGAAACTACTTGCAATGGCAACCACATCTCAATCACAAAAAGAGGAATCTACAAGTGGAGCTCTCTCTCTAAATCAAATTATGGAAGCTCTTCAACCTCTTCTTAAGGGAGCTATTTCTGGTGCCGCCGTATCCACTCCTTGTCCTCCAGGTAAAACTTCTTGGCTTTTAGATTCGGGTGCATCTTTTCATATGTCTCCAAACATCTCTTTTCTTTCTGAATATTCTAAAAGTTTATCACCATCTTTTGTTTCAACTGCGGATGGCACTTCTCTTGAAATTAAGGAGATTGGAAACTTTGAAACTCAAAATTTTTTTATTCCCAAAATTAGATTTATACCTAAATTGAATTTGAACTTACTTTCCGTCTCTCAACTCTCGGACCTTGGATGTGACATTCAATTTTCATCTAATAAGTGTTTAATACAGGATCACCGGTCTGGGAAGTTGATTGGGGAAGGCTCTAGGAAGGGAGACTTGTACTATGTGGATTCTCTCCAAATCCCTAAAACCCCTTTTTGTAATGTGGCCCAACATAAAGACATAAATGTTTGGCACAAAAGACTTGGTCATCCCAACATCACCAAGTTATCTTATTTGCATTTTATTAAAAATCTTTGTAAAAATACTTTCTCTTGTAATGATTGTATTCTTGGAAAAATGAGAAGTATGCCTTTTGAACAAAGATCTATGTTTACCACAAAACCTTTTGAAATTGTTCATTCGGATGTTTGGGGACCGGCACCCGTCATATCCAAGGGAGGTTTTGCCTATTATGTGATTTTTGTAGATGATTTTTCTCGATATTGTTGGATATATTTCCTTAAACATAAGCACGAAGTGTTTTCATGTTTTAAATCATATCATATGATAATTAAGAATCAATTTAATAGTAATTTAAAGATTTTTAGGACCGATTCCGGAGGCGAATATCTTTCCAATGAATTTAAGAAATATCTTGAAGACTATGGTATTGTCCATCAAAGATCGTGTCCTAAGACCCCACAACAAAATGGGTTAGCCGAAAGGAAGCATAGGCATATCATTAAAACCACTAGAACCCTTCTTATTTCCCAAAGTATTCCAAAAAAAATTTGGGCCGAAGCGGCTCTTGCTTCAGTTTATCTTATTAATCGTCTTCCATCCAAAAATTTAGATAAAATCTCTCCTTTCGAAACTCTATATGAAAAAGAACCCGATTATAATAGATTGAGAGTTTTTGGTTGTAAGTGCTTTGTCCTTACAGATAAGAATGATAAACTCTCACCTAAAGCCATTCCTTGTGCTTTTCTTGGCTACTCCGAAACCCAAAAAGGGTTTCGATGTTATGATACTAAAAATGATAAGTTAAATGTCTCAAGGAATGTAACATTTTTAGAAAATGATAGTGGTTTTGAAAAGAATGAATCTCATTTAGAAATTGTTGACTATTCCTTTCTCTTTGATCTTTTATCTAAAGATGATGATATCTCTAATGATGATGAATCAACATATAACAGTGACAATGAAGTGGTTGAAATCAACAATAACTCTAACCCTACTACCTCTCAAGAAGAAAATATAACTAGAGACCCTATCACCTATACTCATAGAGATAGACTCCCCTTTAGAAGTGCTATTGAGCAATATAGTGAACCTAGCGAATCTATCCCCTCACATGATTCAAACCCTAGAAGAACCGAGAGAACTAGAAGAACTCCCTCTAGATTCGTATCTTTTGATTCTTTCTCTCCTAAATATCGGGCTTGCTTAAGTGTCATTCACTCATATTTTGAACCAAAAAATTTTGAAGATGCCAAACGATGTATTGAATGGAGAGAAGCCATGGAGAATGAACTCAAAGCGCTTAGGAAAGCCAACACTTGGGAATTTCAAACGCTTCCCAGTGGAAAGAAAACTATAGGATGCCGATGGGTGTTCAAAGTCAAAACAAAGAGTGATGGATCTCTTGAGAGGTATAAAGCTCGTCTTGTAGCTAAAGGGTATAGTCAAGAATACGGGATTGACTATGAAGAGACATTTGCTCCAGTAGCTCGTATGGTTACTGTTAGATGTCTCGTCACCATTGCTTCCATTAGAAAATGGAATATTTACCAAATTGATGTCAAAAATGCCTTTCTAAATGGTGATCTTAATGAAGAAGTCTACATGGATGCTCCACCTGGTATGAAAATTCCTAAAAATAAAGTTCTTCGTCTTCGTAAAGCTCTTTATGGCCTGAAACAAGCTCCCAAGGCTTGGCACGATAGGTTTAACAATGTAATGACTGAAAATGGTTTTACTTCATGCTATACTGACACTGCATTGTTTGTTAAGAAATCTGATGCAGGGATTGTTATATTACTGTTATATGTTGATGATATGTTAATAACAGGTGATGATGTCAAAGGAATCAAGAGCATTAAATCTATCCTGACTTCAAGATTTGAAATGTCAGACTTAGGATTTCTGACATATTTTTTGGGAATTGAGGTTGCCTATTCTCACAGAGGCTATTTTTTGTCTCAAACTAAACTTGCTTGTGACATTCTTGACAGATCAGGAATCACAGATGACAAGGTCTGTGAAACTCCTGAAATAGTAGGTTCAAAGATGAAGATTGATGATGGGATTCTCCTAAAAGATCCCACACCTTACCGGCAACTTGTTGGATCTTTAACGTATCTCAGCATTACGAGGCCTGATATTTCTCATGCTGTACATGTTGCTAGTCAGTTTCAACATGCACCTACTTCAGTTCATATGAGTGTCATTCTCCGCATCATCAGATACATAAAGGGTACAGTAAACAATGGGGTATTTCTATCTTCTTCTTCTGAATTGAATTTAATTGCTTATACTGACTCTGATTGGGGAGGTGACCCAAATAACCGTCAATTCACCACTGGTTTTTGTATTTTTTTAGGAGAATCTTTAATTTCTTGGAGATGCAAGAAACAACATAAGGTCTCACTTTCATCCACAGAAGCCGAATATAGAGCCATGGCATCTACTACCATGCAGATTGTTTGGATTCGCAACTTGCTGGAAGATATGAATATTCAAGTTCAAGGGCCCACAAAACTATGTTGTGATAATAAAAGTGCAATTTATATTGCCAAAAATCACACATTTCATGAGCGCACGAAGCACATTGAGATGGACTGCCACTATGTTCGTGAAGAATACTTAAGAAGAACTATAGACCTTCCATATGTTACATCAGAATACCAACTAGCAGACTTCTTCACCAAAGCGTTGTGCTCTCCAAGATTTAACTTCCTTCTTGGCAAACTTTCGGTTATGTCACCCTAAGTTCGAGGGGGGGTGTTAAATAATGTAACATAATTCAATATGTAATCTCATAGTTTTAGTTTACTTTTAAGTTTAGTTAGGATTAAGTTAGTTTATTTAACTAGGTTAGGTTTCTTTTTCTTTTTTAGTTTAGTTTTTGGACTTATTTGGCTTTATGCTTTTTTGACCAAAGTCAAAAAGCATAAAGTAGAGAGAGCTGTTGGACTCCCAACAGCTCTATTTAGAGTCGTTGGGAGCCCAACACTCCCTCATTCCCTCTCTCCCTTGTATTATAAATATGGGGTGTTACCCCCTTGTAACTTACACTTTTGTAAAGCCCTCTTTTGGGACCCAACATATTGAAGTTGATATTTTTTTACGTTTGTGCATTTGTATCCGTGCCTTTGTGCACTTGTGAGAGTTCTCATTTTATGCCTTTGTGCATTTGTATCCGTGCCTTTGTGCACTTGTGAGAGTTCTCCTTTTATGCTTTTGTGCACACTTTGTGTTTCTAGTATTGTGTTTATACACAAAATCCTTTTTTATAGAGATTTTCACAGTTACGAGGAATAAGAAGAACTATAAGAAAAGAAGGTGAAGTCACGAGGAATAAGAAGAACTCGGCCCCCTTTTTGAGTGAACAAAAAAAATGGTGCATAAAACAGAGTGTAATACAGTAAACGAGTGAAGATCTAAAATTATTTCAGATCAGTTGGAACACAGACAGCAAATCTGAATGTCTTGCAAATCTGCGATATAGATAGTTATTCATTGCTGGAAAAGAAAAGGTGAAGGGGACAAATCATGTAGCCGACACTGACAGAAAGGAATAGGGGAATAGGAAGACAACCTAATTCACGTCGTTGAGGAAGACCAGATTCACGTGTTCTGAAAGGAACGAGGAGAACTCGGCTTTTGCTGCAGCAGATCTTGGCTAGTGCACGTGGACTGAAGTCGAGGAAGGGGATTTGGCTTTTCACGTCCCTGAGAAGGTCCTTTTTCGCCCAGAAATACAGCGTGCTCTGATACCATGTGAAAACACGTGAAAGAGAGAGAGAGAGAGAGAACTCTTCTTGAGAAATCGACAGCCCCAAAACTGTCTTGGTTGCTGCACTAGTGCTTCATTAATATAGGGTTACAATTATCTTTTACAAGGACAAAAGTGCCCCTTATAAGTAACACATGTTACATTATAATACAACTAAGGCAAAACTCGTGAATGGATATGGATCTGATATCGGATCCATATTCCACATTCTAATAGTAATGCCCCTATACTTTGAACACCTATGTCATGAAGCAAGTGTCTTAGCTAGACTACTTTCATAGTAGTTGTAGCCATAGCTCTCTACTCAGCTTCAGTTGATGAGAAGGAGACTTTTTGTTGCTTCTTGCACCTCCAAGAGATCAACGATTCACCTAAAAATACACAGAAACTAGTAGCTGAGTATCGATTATTATAATCGCCTCCTCAATCTGCATCAGTATAAGCAATTAAATCTAAGAAGGAAGATGCTGACAAGAAAAGTCCTCGAAAAATGAAAGTTTTAATCTATGTCACACGGACTCGGCTAAGGAGGTGCCGCACCCGAGTCGACACGCCCCGACACGGGTGCGGACTCGGGTGCGGCTTCGGACTCGGCCCGGACTCGGTCAACGCCGAGTCGGACTCGGTCAACGAGTCAAGGCCGAGTTCGTCCACATTTTGGACTCAATCAACTTTGACCGAGTCCAAAAATGTCCCTAAAAAACCAATTTTTTATATTTTTTATTTAAAAATATATATATATAAAGAGTGGCAGTGCTGCAGTCACAGACTGTGCACAGTCTGTGCAGTGTGCACAGTGCACAGTCTGTGACTGTGTGACTGTGCACAGTCACACAGACTGTGCTGTGGCATTTTAAAAATAAAATAAAATTATATATATATATTTTTGTCGAGTCCCCGTGTCCAAAAATTTTAAAATTGTGCCGCACCCGTGTCGCACCCGCACCCATGTGACATACGTTTTAATATATCTAATAATATGTAAAACAACTCCCATATGAACAGTGGTAGGAGCATGCTGAAATTGGCTTGTTGTGTGAACGGCATGCGCAATGTTAGGTCTTATAATATAGAGATAAGACAATGCCCCGATAAGTTGTCTGTAAGGTGTTGGATTTTCAAGTGGTTCTCCATCATCAATCTTCATTTTGATATTCACAACTTCGAGAGTATCGATCTGTTTTTCATCTGAGATACCAAACATGTCAACAATATATAGAGCAAATTTAAATTGAGTTAGCAAATAGCCTCTAGAGGAATAAGCACCTTCTATACCAAGAAAGAATTTTAAAAAACCCAAATCACTCATTTGAAAGTGTGTTTTGAGAAATTTTTTAATGTTGTTAACTCTCTGTTTATCACTTCCAGCCATGATCATGTCGTCTACATAGAGAATAAGGATAATAATACCTGCATCAGAATTCTTAACGAACAAAGCTCTGTCAGTAAGACAAGATTGATAACCAAAATCAAGCATAACTTGAGTAAATTTGTTATACCAAGCTTTTGGGATTTGTTTAAGACCATACAAAATCTTATTTAAACGAAGAGTTTTTCCTTTAGGAATATTAATGTCAGGTGGTGGTTTCATATACACTTCTTCGGCTAAGCTTTCATTGAGAAATGCACTCTTGACATTCATTTGATATATGTCATTTCTTTACCGAGGCAAGAGCTACTAAGGTTATAAGTGTAGTCATTATAGCGATTGGACCAAAGGTCTCTTCATATTCTATTTCATACTCTTGGGAATAGCCTTTAGCAACTAATCGATCCTTAAACCTTTCAAGAGTGTCGTCACTCTTGGTTTTAACTTTATACACTGATCGACAGCCTATTGGCTTTTTGTCTGGCGGAATATCTTGAATAATCCAAGTATTTGCCTTTTCTAAGGCATTTAATTCTGTTGCCATTGCTTCGACCCATTCAGACTGTGCCTTTGTTGCAGCATAGTTAGAAGGTTGTATGTAAGAATGTATTAAGGCAATGTAGGCTTGATACTTCGGTGAAAAAGACTCATAGGACACAAATTTTTTGGGGACTTTTGACACTCTAGATAACCTTGTTGGTATTTGTTTATGTTCTTTAGTATATTTTTCGAGAGCACATGATTGTTCTAAAGTACCCCGCCTAGAGTATTGAATAAAATCTTGATTATCACGAAATGATCATGTAATTATCATGTCATTTTGATCTTCTTGGCTTTCATCAATATCACCTTCGTCAATCTTTGGAACAAGTCTAATAAAAAAGAATACTAATCTATATACTTAGAGTTCTCGTTCTCAAAAAAACTATATTTTTCCAAAAAAAGATATGTTTCTTGACACATATAACTCTTTAGTTTTAAAATCAAAACATCTATAGCTTTTTTGATGATTTGCATATCCTAAAAAAATACAAGGAATAGCACGAGGAGAGAGTTGTCATTTTTGTCAGAAAAAACAAAACACTTGCACCCAAAAACCTTTAACCTAGAATAATCTGGAATTTGTTTGAAAAGTTTTTCAACATAAGATATATTGTTTAACGAAGAGGATGGCATTCTGTTAATAAGATAAACTGCAGTTAGAGTGGCTTCAGCCCAAAAAAAATTGGTACTTGATGTGTAATAAGTAAAATTCTTGTTGTCTCTATAATATGCCTATGCTTTCTTTCTATTAAACCATTTTGTTGAGAGGTATAGGGACATGATCTTTGATGTGTGATACCGTATAGATTCAAATAATCTTTAAATTCTTTTGATAAAAACTATTCCCCTGAATCGATGCGAAAGATTGAAATATCATTCTTAAATTGATTTTTGACTAGTTTATGTTCTATTTGAAAGTGTGAGAAAACTTCAAATTTATGTTTAAGAAAATAGATCCAAGTATGTCTTGTAAAATTGTCTACTAAAATTACATAATACATAAAGTCACCTTTTGATACAACAGGTGTGTGTCCCCACACATCCGAATGTATTACCTCAAGTGGTCGAGAAGAGACAAAGGTTCTTTCTTGAAATGGTAATCTCTTCATTTTACCAAGAATACATTTTTCACATATAAAGTTTTCAAAATTAATCTTTGAAAAAAACTGGATCTTGGATACACTAGGATGGCCAAGTTTCTTCTGCCATAGATCCAAATCCATTTTTTAAACATTACAACATAATGTATTCTTGGGTATTTCCAAAAAATCCATGTAGTATAAGCATCTTCCTTTATGGCCTTCCCCAATCAGTTTCTCTGACTACCGATCCTACACTCGACAACCATGAGAGAAGAAGAAAACATTACATCCATTGTCAGATAATTGAGAGACAAATAAAATATTTAGGTTAAGTTTAGGAATATATCAAAATTATGGAATACAAAATCTTTTTCAATTTTGAGAAAAAAATTCAAAATCTTTTATTCCTTTGATTTCAAGAGATGTTCCATCAGCGGTAAAAATATTTGGCCCACTTGAGTTATGACATTCGGATAACATATCAATATTTGGTGTCATATGAAAAAAGACACATGAGTCAAGAAGCCAAAGAGATTTATCGGGATCAGAGATGCCGACGGAAGAGACTGCGGCTCCACTGAATGAAGATGCTCCTTTGAGTAGAGGTTAAAGTGCTTCCACTAATTGTGTTAAGGACATGCTTCCAATGGATGGTTCGCTTGATTCTTGTGGAGATCCGACAGAGGCAACCTTCTTCTCATAGGGTTTCTTTAATTTTGAATAATAAGTTTTCACATATCCTGGTTCACGGCAATAGTAACAAATGGTTTTCCTTTTTTCAAATTCATTTTCTTGTTTCTCATCATTTGTCCTTCCATAGCGTGGAGGTTTGTATGTACGAACATAGTTTCTCGGTCTAGATAGGGCTAGAACCGAGTCATCACATTGACGTCAGCCCATATATAATTTATTATTTTCGATTTGAGACATAAAATATAATTATTAAATTAAAATTTATATTTTCGAACTTGAAAATATTGAGAAAATTTATGAGATATTACAGTCCAAAAAGGGCAGACAACACAATTTGAAAAAAAAAATATTAGGAAAAAGGAAAAGGAGGGCGAGGGGTGGGAGGGACTACCTCAGAAGTAGTCTTTCATGTCCTACATGATTTGAGTCAAATTCTCACAGAAAAAGTGATAGAATGGCAAACTATAAAGTTTTGGGAAGCAAAATTTATTACTCTAGCACCAGAGTCATTTTGAAATATATTTATGCTTACACTATAAAAGTTCCCTTTGAAATAAACCCACTAAAAGGGATAAAATGGAAACGGTTAACAGAAATAGTCCTTTCCCATTTTATCAAGACAACCAAGTCTAATTATCCTCAATAAATGTGATAGTTGAGAAGATGTTCAGCTGTACAGCATAAGGAAAGAGAAATAGAAGTTTAGAGAGAATCTAAGGAAGAAATCAATGTCATGCGTACATTTTGCAAGAACAATGAACTTCATAGAATATACTGATTAAGATAAAACTTAGTTGAACTGTACCTATTCTTTTCCAGTTTTTCCCTTTAAAGCATTGCACAGCTTTCCTCAATATTTCATCCTGCAAATTTGGTGTACCATTTTAAGCTTCACATACACACACCACAGAGAGAGAGAGAACCCTATCAAAATTCAGTAAATATAGAATGGTTGATAGCTATCAAGCATTCAATCTGGTGTTTGTGAGTATGTAACAAGAGCATGTAAAAGCACAACAAGAAATGGAACTAAGGACAATAGCAGCAAGATAACAGGGGCGATAATAAGGCCAGAGATACAAAGTTCAGATCATTGCAGTATATAATTATTCAGTTAACAAAATAAATAACATTTAAGAAAACCCTCTTAAAATAATAAAAGGTTCATAATAGATGTTAAAAATTTGTAGGGAAAAAAATGACGGTCTTATCATGTCAAAGTAGAATTTAGTGTGAACTAAGACAGCCATCAGAAAGCCTGAGAAAAAGTACAAGAAAACAAATCAGTGCAATTAAGTTATGATGTTTTGGATATATCTGGAATCCCCAAATGCCTACTTTTTTGGGAGGAAGGAGCTCATGTTTGAGAGAGAATGGGTGGCATTTGGCCCAGTGGAAGATGTTTTTTTGAAATCCTTGTATTTCCTCTGCTGTTGGTTTTTGGCGTTTATCAAACAACTGGCTTGTTGGGGTTATTATCCACCATGACCACCAACTAGTTACAGTCCGCAAGCCCCCCCTGGTTCTCTCCCAGTAGAATAACAAGGTCATGCATACATGCAACTTGGACTTTATCCTGGAGCCTGCTTTGGTATAATATGTCACAGCCAACTTATCTACACTCTCACTGGCAACAATCATCAATAGGATTTACCTCTAGTTGGAGCCAAACTCCTAGTGTGCCTTCTCCACAGGCCTCTTATGATGGTGGCATAATTTTTGCTATTCCTTCAACATGATTTTTGCATCCAGCACCTGAGAGATCTATAACTGACTGATAACACTGTTCATGTGCATGTCCAAATACTGTTAGGAAATTGCATCCAGGGGCCATGTTATGGTGAATCTGGCTAGACTCTACCTCCTGTTGGTAACCATAGACTTATGTTCAGGGACTCAAGATGGTTACAGTGACCATCTGGCACCTGCAGTGCAACCAGCGTATGGGCAGCAGCTACCAAACATGCAGCAAAGCCTTGACCAACAGCAAAACCATAGCTTTGCACCATTATGTGCAAACCAAGATAGGTCAGTCTGCTTAAGGATCACAAGCATTAACCAAGGTCCTCCCTTTTAACAAAGCTCTTTAATTGTTTCACGTCCATCTGTGGCTGGAGCAACACCACAAATGATGATTGGTCTGGGTTCCCAAAAAAAGCTCATTCTGTTTGGGAGCCAGTACCAATTCCTGAATAAACCAATTCTGACAGGAGTGATATGAAGGCTTTCAAACAAAGGATGGAATTGACGTATCCATCAAAACTCAACCTGGATGTTTGCCAATTACTGTATATGGCATTTACTTGCCAATTACCAAGTCAAAAAAAGAGCCTACTAAATTTGAGAAATAACAATTAGAATTGCAAAGTGTAGGACGTCAATTGGATCAGGATAATCCTCATCTACATCTGTTAAAGAAAATGACAATTAATGTGGATTTTAGGATTTTGGTATGGACCAGTCAGGTTCATTTGTATTTAATATGGATTCAAGTTTGATTAGGTATTCATATATCTGACTTATCGATTTTCAAATCTATATATTTATGTAATATTATGATGTTGTTTATTATATGTAAACATGTAAATTGGCATGTTCAGATCTAGATTTTGATCACAATTTACTACAATTTATAGGATCAATAGTACCTACATTGATATTCAGATCATGTTTCATGACACATCTATATGTGATCGTTTAATTGGTTCCATATCTTTAAAATAGACATAGATTAAATGAATGACAACCCACTCAACCTAATAACAAAGTGTAGGGCTCCAAGTACACAGGACATTATACCAAAACTTAGATTGCTAGCTTGATTAACCAAGCCTAGGTCATGCCCACAAATACCCATAATGATCATGAGCAACACATGCACGCACACACGCACCTCAAGCCCTATAATACTATAATATTCAAGTCAGATCTGATTGAGTTGAGCTTTGACCTAAACCTGAGATTCTTTCTAAGTCTCAAACCCATGTAGTCGAGCCTATATTGTGAATGTTGTTTGGTTCCCCATGGCACAAATCCTGGATTTGCCACCACTTAGGGAGAAAAAGCATTATAAGATGGAATTTTGACGGACTCCGTATAAAATGTCCGACAATAAGTTCTGAGATTTTTTTTCTTCAAAACTCTCACTGAGATTTTTTTCTTCCAAACTCTTACTCTTGACAAAAAATGATGGGAGCCTCAGGGTTTGGGCTGTTACAATTTTCTCTTTCAAACGTATTTGCTTGAGCCACACTTCTTAGGAAAACATCAAAGCACTCAAATCGTTCCCAAAAAATACAAGGCACCACCATGGTATGAAATGGACTTTAGGGACAAAATCTAGGTGAGTTGATATATGGCAGAATTGAACATTCATATTGATAATCCAGTACGTTATGGATTTACAACACCACCAACATATGAAATGATCCTTTATGGACAAAAGCTAGGTGAGTTTATTGATATATAGCAGAATCAAATATTCATATAGAAAATTCAGTACATTATGGATTTACACACAAAAAAATGCAAGCTAAAGTTCGAAAATCGCTGATAGAACAATTATAAATGCTAATGTTTCAACGAATGAAGGTGTTAAATGATAACCAGAATGAATTGGTATTGCATGGTTAAGCTAGTATAAAATTTAATTTGCATGATGCAAGAGATGATGATATCAATTTCCATATCAGATAATCAGTCACTACTCGTGATGTAAAGGCTTGACCTCCTACTTCAATTTATTAAACAAACTTAATGAACTGTGAAAAAATAGTAAAAGAATTATGAACATAACAAAGTAAACATTATCAAATATATGGAATCATGTCCCAATTCATAATTCAACAAGAAAAAACTTTTATACACAGAAAACTATTTCCCTCCAATAAAGGAAGTACAGGATGAATGTATTCATACAGAAAGAACTCACCTCTTCAGGCGTCCAGCCCCCCTTTGTTGATCGCCTAGTAGGACCACTGGTCCTCCTACAAAAATGTCATGTGTCAGTAAGGGGAGTTTACCTGTATAATCAAGAGAACTACTTCTATCATTATTATGGACAAACACTAGTTAGACATAGGTCCTATCAGCACATAGCTTTTCTGTTTCACATTTTGAAAGGAAGCCACAATTATTATCATCCAATTAATCATAATACAGTTTTTGCAAATTAAGACCCCTAAGTCAGCTAACTTTTAAGTGTAAAAAGAATTTAGTTTGCCTGCCTGGCAATAGATAGGAATATTCAGAATTATGAAACCAAATCTCACAATCAAGGACCTAGGATCTATTCATTCTCTGGCATACAGACAAAAAGAAAGTTCTCTTTCTTATCATCTATCATGAATAAAGTCAGACAGATTTCAAAATTTCAGCAATTCAAATGCAGTAATTAATAAAATGATCATGATATCAGGAATGGATATCATGCTAGACCAGCATGATCGATCTGGTCACTTGGCCATAGAGTTTACAGGCCTAGCCAAATAGATAATCAGCCAAGTAAAGATTAAGAATTTAGAACAAATAAACTTTGATATGCCTGACCAATGATTGAGTGGATACAGCCAGGCTTGGCCCTGAGATCTTGGCAAGTTCTCCTCAGCCCTAACCAAACCCTATCTGCGCTCCCAGGGGGGGACTTGCGTTGGACTGCACTAAGAGCTTAAGCCAAACACTCCCAGGGGGGACTTGGGTTGGACAGCATGAAGTTGTACAACATGCTAAGATGCCGCAGCGGGAAGCTATGTCTCACAGACACTTCACTTAGCATGTGTACCCCGTACGAACACGATATGACACTCGAACACTTCATGGACATGACACGACACTTCATGGATATAGTCAAACAAGTTTCTCACACAGTCAATATTG